>NW_027464585.1:21772500-22065000 GCF_043290135.1 Rhipicephalus microplus | reverse complement strand
TGTCAGTGTGTGTTGCGTGGAACAAGAACGCAGAATGTCGGCGATGACTTGGGATAGAAATGTACGATCACGGTCTGTGAGGAGTTGTCTCGGAGCACCGTGAATCAATATAACGTCCCGCAACAAGAATTCAGCGACGTTGGTTGCACAGCTGGTCGGTAGAGCTCGCGTAATAACGTAGCGAGTAGCGTAGCCTGTAATAACGGCTATCCATTTGTTTCCCAATGTTGATGTGAGGAAACGACCGACCAGGTCTAACCCAACACGGTAAAATTGTTCCGCGGGTATGTCGATTGGTTGAAGATGGCCAGCGGGTAGCAGCGACGGTGTTTTACGTCGTTGGCATAGGTTGCACGTGGTGACGTATCGGCGTACCGAGCGAGCAAGGCTTGGCCAGAAGAAACGGCACCGGACGCGCTCGTACGTGCGGGATACGCCAAGGTGTCCAGCCGTGGGAGCGTCGTGAAGCTCGGTCAGAACACAGCGGCGCGAATGCTTAGGCACAACAATGAGAAGGTCAGGCCCGTCTGGACAGAAATTGTGGCGGTATAGCACAGCTTTTTGAATGACGAAGTAGCAGTCGGAAGCATCATTTGGGGAGGCTGGTGATGTCAAGAAGCACTGCATCGCGCTTCTGTTCTTCCCCAATGTTAAGGAAGTCGGACACTGACAAGATAGAATTCTCCGTGGGCTCGTCGGTGTCCTCAGGGTCGTCGACAGGGTACCGGGAGAGGCAATCGGCATCATGGTGTAGACGGCCAGGTTTGTAGACTACCGAATAGGAAAAATCTTGCAGGCGCAAAGCCCAGCGACCAAGCGGCCTGCAGAATCTTTTAGAGAGTCGAGCCAGCAGAGCGGGTGGTGGTCGGTAACTACCAAAAATGGGCGTCCATATAGATAAGGTCGGAATTTCTCACCACCAATACAAGAGCCAAGCACTCACGCTCTGTTATCAAATAGTTACGTTCAGGTGCGGATAGAAGGCGGCTGACATATGAAATAACGCAATCATAGCCATGTTGTGTCTGAGCTAGCACTGCACCAATGCCATGTCCACTTGCGTCTGTACGGATTTCCGTAGGGGCAGAAGGGTTGAAGTGTGCCAGAATCGGAGGAGTAGTAAAAAGAGGGCAGAAGCCTCTTCGGAGCCCCATGAAAACGGGACGTCTTTCTTGAGGAGCTGCGCAAGCGGCCTCGCTATGTGCGCAAAATTTTTCACCAAGCGTCGGAAGCAGGAACATAGTCCTACAAAGCTGCGTACATACTTCACAGATCGTGGTACAGGAAAGTTTTTGACGGCGCTGAGTTTTGCCGGGTCTTGTTGTACACCGTTGGCGTCTACTAAATGGCCAGGTACTGTGATTTGATGGCGTCCGAAATGACGTTTCGACGAGTTGAGCTGCAGGCCAGTGCGACGAAAGATGCCTAAGATGGCTGATAGGCGCTTTATATTGACGTAAGGTAGGCTGGCAACTATAGTGGCCAACCTCTGAGGAGGATAACGAAGTAGTTCTGTGGGCGCGTGCTCAGGTGTTCGTGCTATTCGGCCTTTGGTCACGAAGAAGGAAGCAAGGAAAATAGAGGTAAAAGAAAGGCAAGGAGGTTAACCAGCCTATAGGCAGCCGGTTTGCTACCCTGCGCATGGGAGAGAGATGGGGGAGATGAAAGAGAGCAGAGAGGGAAGATAGAGACAGCACATTCGGCAGCACATGCGCGCACACTCAGTCATAGTCCAGTCTTGTCTTTCGTGGTGTGTGGCATTGCTGTTACAGTCGCTTGTTCAAGTCGGTGTCGCGTAGGAATTTCAACAGAGCTTTCATCGCCTTCTGTTGCATTGTCTTCTCTCGGGCACTGGACAGAATAGTGTCCACAGACATTTGACTGTTGTCGATGCGCGCAAAAGCAGACGCCAGTGACTGTCTCTGGATTTCATACAATGGACAGTCACACAGAATGTGGTGTAGCGTCTCTTCGCAATGACAGGCATCGCAGAGAGCGTTGTTGGCCATTCCTATGACAAAGGAGTAAGATTTTGTAAATGCCACTCCTAGCCATACGCGATGAAGTAGGGTGGCTTCTCTTCGGTCGAGTCCAGTGGGCATGCGGAGAGCCATCAAAGAGGACAGGTGGTGTTGACGATTCGTGTCGATGCTTGGTGGGCACCATAGTGAAAACGTGATTTCACGCGCAAGTCGTCGAAAATTACTGGCAGCATCAGTCCTCGAAAGTGATATGGCTTCTTCTCGTGTTCCTTCAAGGGCTGCCCGCGTGGCAGTATCGGCATGTTCGTTCCCTATGATGCCGCAATGACTTGGCAGCCATTGAAGCGTCACATGATGCCCTTTTTCGAGTAAAGTGTGGAGAAGGCATCGAATTTCGAAAACAAGCTGTTCGTACGGGCCGCGACGCAGTGGTGAGAGCACAGATTGTAGGGCAGCCCTTGAGTCGCTGAAAATCGACCATTGTTGCGGTGGTTCCCGATTGACCACACAAAGTGCAGTGCGCAAAGCAGCTAGTTCCGCTGCTGTAGATGCCGTGGAGTGGTCAGTCCTAAAGCTGATGGTAACACCTCTTGCTGGGATAACTACTGCCCCTGACGAACACTGGTGGTTCGTGGAACCATCGGTGTATACATGTATGCTGTCTGAATATTTCTCGTGCAAAAGAAGAAGAGAGTTGTTTCAGCACGGGCGACGAAAACTCAGATTTTCTCCGGATCCCTGGTACACTAAGATGCACTGTGGGTCGAATAAGACACCAAGGTGGTATGGATGGTTTAGATGCATGAGTGAAGCCCGAGGGAAGTTTATCGTTGTATTTCACGATAATTTTGGCGAACGA
Organism: Rhipicephalus microplus; assembly: GCF_043290135.1. Taxonomy (NCBI): domain Eukaryota; kingdom Metazoa; phylum Arthropoda; class Arachnida; order Ixodida; family Ixodidae; genus Rhipicephalus; species Rhipicephalus microplus. Next base: position 22,062,159 of record NW_027464585.1, on the reverse strand, counting down.
TGCTTGGCGCCTCTCTGAAGGCAACAGTGCAAGGTGATGGCCGGGGGCACGTGCGAAGTGTCGGATGTGCGTTCTCAGGACTTCTACAACAATGTGAGTTTGTGTCGGATAGTCACCAGCAATTGCAATTGTTGCTTCTGTTGACGTACATCTGGGCAGACCGAGGCACACTCTCCGCGCTTGGGCTTGTACTGCCTGTAAAACACGAACATTGGTCTTGCAGGTATTGCTAAGCACGGGCAAGCTATATCTGAAGAAACCAAGGAACAGAGCCTTGTAGAGCTCCATCATTGCGTCTACTGACATCCCCCACGTCTTTCCTGCCAGGAACTTGAACAGTTTAGAAATAGCGGTCAGGCGCTTCTTCATATAGGTCACATGCGGACTCCAACAGAGGTCCCTATCAATAATGATGCCCAGAAACCGGTGGGTTTTGGCGTAAGAAATCGGTCGCCCGCAGATTGAGATGACATAAGGGGTCATTGCTTTCCGAGTGAAAGCCACCAGCGCGCATTTTTCTGGTGATATGTTTGGTCACGAAAGTAAACGCCCTGCTTTTGCGCCTGCGTCCCTGTGCCCTTGTGACATTTTCTGGTGGAGGTGCTGGGTACGGTTGGAAGTGCCAGACATGCGTCGTCTCAGCTGCTCGTAGCAATCAGTCTGCGGATGGTAGCCTGAGAGGTGAAAAGCCCTCGAAAAAGTGCTCATTTAAATTAACGAGAAGTTGGCTCAGTTACCAATAATCCAGCGTAGGATGGATGCCCTTTTTTTCTGTCAAAGGAACTGTCGACAATTTGGAGCACTCCATTGAGTATCTGTCGGAACAGTACGACACGGTGCTTGCAGAATTTGAAAAGCAATCCGCTGAAATCGCAAGCCTAAGAAAGAAAGTTGAAATTGTGACATCGTCTAACAGTACGCAGGAAGTTTCCGAATAAAGAAAACAAGTAAATCCTCTACAACAATACAGTAGACCGCATAATTTAGAAATAAAGGGTATGTCGGTTATCGATAAAAAGGATTTATTTCGAAGGATTAACGAACTGGCAAAGAAACTTCGCCTTCCCGCGTTGACTCACACTGACCTTGAGGTGTTTGAGGTGTTACACAGACTGTCAGCTAAGCCTGGAAACAATCCCACAATACTAGTTCGTTTCACTTCACGTGTTTTACGTGATGAGTGGATGTCCAAGAGAACTGAACTTAGAGATGCTAAACTTGCGGTTCAATTCAGAGACAATTTGACGCCACAGAACAAAAAACTTCTCCGGATGATGAAGGCCGATTCCCGGGAAATGCACTACGATTTTGTGTGGCAGAAGGGTGGAAAACTTTTTGTACCTAAAGCTTCTGGCCAGCGTGCATTGCGCATCGAATGCGAAGCGGCTCTTGATAAAATTGCTTGAGCACAGATAACTTCGCCGCGTTCTTGCTTTCCTTTTTCGCATTTCTGTTTCGATGGCTGACCACACTGAGATTTTGTATCACGATCTTTCTTCATTCAATTCTTTAGTAGAAAACGTGAGTAGTAGAGGTGACATCTTGTCTAGATAAACAGATATATAGGGTTTAACGTCCCAAAACCACCATATGATTATGAGAGATGCCGTAGTGGAGGGCTCCGGAAATTTCGATCACCTGGCGTTCTTTAACGTGCATTCAAATCTGAGCACACGGGCCTACAACATTTCCGCCTCCAGATGATATCTTGTCTGTTTTCCATGTAAATATTAGAAGCTTGATAAACAAATAACTAGAAATTGATTCATTTTTTGAGTCGCTTGACTAGAATTTCAACTTCATGACATTTACGGAAACTTGGTTTCAGAATGATCTGGTTATAGATCAGAAGTTGTTTAAAGATCCGATCCTAGAGGTGGAGGAACCTCTTTGTATATTAAGAATGGTATTACTTATGACGTGTTGGGTGAATGTTTGGGTGTTACGGCAAATTATGGATTCGTTGTTGTTAAGCGCGTGAGTTATTGCTTCGGTTCACCGCCCCCCTTTATATGATACTAACCCTTTTTTTGAATATATTACTTCCCTGTTTGAATATGTGTCTACAGAAATGTTGCCTATTATTCTTGTTGGTGACTTTAACAGTGACATATTGAGAAACACTCCACAATCAGCTCAATTATTAAACTTGATAGAATGATACTCCTTTGGAAATGTAATAAATTCGCCAACTAGAAATACAGGAATAAGTGAAACCCTGATTGATTTGTGTGTTACTAACTTTGATAAAAGTGATGTTATTTCTGGAATTTTCACGAGCGATTTGAGTGACCACCAACCCATTTTCTGCATCTTTCCTTCTAGAAAAAACAGAATATGCCGAACACGTACTACTCCTGTTCCTTATCGTAAGTTTGATGAAACATCTCTCTCTGCTTTTCGCTCAAAGATCGAGCTTGTCGACTGGTCAAATGTTCTCGAGGAAGAAAACCCAAGCATCTCATACGATAGATTTTTCAAAGAGGTCAAGCGTTGCTACGAGGAAGCTTTTTCTAAACGTTATGCAAACATACACAAAAAAGTACAAAACCATGGGTAACAAAAGGGTTACATCAGATAATTAAAGCACGAGATATCATGTACCATAAATTTATTATTCTGAAAGACTTAGCGACTCTTAAGGAGTATAGGAAAGTGAGAAACAAGTTAAACTCTCACCTCAAGAAAGCTAGGGCTGAATATTACAAAAACAGATTCCTTGCTGCTTCCGATGACCCCAAAAAAGTTTGGAACACATTACGTACTCTAATTGGTCAAGAACAAAATACCATTCCTAGCACGTTGGTGATTGATGGTGTCTCATACAGTCAAGAGGCTTTGTCAAATAAATTCAATTCATACTTCTTAACCTCTGGTACATATTCGTCTTCCACCAAGCAATTAAACATTGAAAAATACATAGCTTCTTGTATGAATTCTCTATTTCTGTCGCCATGTAGTGAATTCGAGATCTATACTTTTCTTATGGGGCTATATAAATATACTGTGGCAGGTAACGATGAAATCAAAGCCATTTCAATAACTTTTGTTGCAAATTTACTTGCCGCACCTTTACAACAAATCTGCAGCAGAGCGCTAGTTACATGCATTTTTCCAGCCCAGCCGCGGTGGTCTAGTGGCTAAGGTACTCGGCTGCTGACCCGCAGGTCGCGGGATCGAATTGCGGCTGCGGTGGCTGCATTTCCGATGGAGGCGGAAATGTTGTAGGCCCGTATGCTCAGATTTGGGTTCACGGTAAAGAACCCTAGGTGGTCGAAATTTCCGGAGCCCTCAACTACGGCATCTCTCATACTTATAGAGTGGTTTTGGGACGTAAAACCCCACAAATCAATCAAATCAACATGCATTTTTCCAGCTGCAATGAAAACTGCGAGGGTAACAATCTTATATAAGGAGACCCTATCAATTATTTCTATAATTACCGGCCGATATCGGTGTTACCCTTATTCTCGAAAGTGTTAGAGAACGTAACAAAAACAAGGATATCCAAGTTTCTCGATGATCATGAACTACTTGCCTGTAAGTAATCCGGCTTTCGAGCAAAGAAATCTACAGAAATCGCATTACTTGGCATTGAAGAACAACGCGGTTAAAATATAGACAGCAAGCAGTTCACCCTGGGAATATTTTTAGACTTTCGAAAGGCATTCGATTTGGTTAAGCATGAAGTTCTGTAAAAGAAATTACTGTATTATGGCATTGGAGGTATTGCTCTAGAGTTATTACATAGCTATTTAACAAACATGTTACAATATACATGTGTTCATGGGTATAATTTCCAGTTAAAACCAGTAACACTAGGTGTGCCTCAGGGTTCTATAGTGGGACCTCTATTTTTTATTATTTATAAAAATCATATCGTTCATGTGCCAGTGGCTTCTTCTACAGTTATGTATGCAGATGATACAAGTTTGTTTTTCTCTGGCAGCTGTCTAAAAGATCGTGAGAAGAAAGCAAATGAATGCCTGGTCTTACTCTCTTACTGGCTATATTCAAACCAACTACAGTTGAATGTTAGTAAAACTAAATTTATTTTATTTAGGAGAAAAAACAAGTGTGAAGATTACAGGATTCCTCTCTGGTTTAAAAATAATGAAATTCAACCAGTCTCTTTGTTTAACTTTTTACGTGTACTTTTTAATGAGCACCTGAGTTGGACACTTCAAATAAATAAAGTACATGCCAAAATGTCTCGATCGATTTTGGTTTTAAATAAACTTAGGTGCCTAGTTCCAAACTGGTTAAAACTACAGCTACATAATTCTTTGGTTCATTCCCATCAACATTACTGTCTTTTAATTTGGGGCACAACTTCAAAAACCAATTTTGACAGGCTGTCAGTTTTACAAAAAAGGTCTGTACGCTACATAGAAAACCTGAAACCTAGAGAACATACTCCTCCATTTTTTGGCAAGCTTCAGATACTTACTGTCTACCAATTATACAATCGTAAACTCAGCTTTATGTCATTAATGAAATAGGAAACACCGTTGGCACTTATATGGAGCATTGCTACCCAAGCGATATACCCTATGAACTACGCTTTGATGGTTTTGGATTGCTTTTTTTTTAAACCACATATGGTAAGCAAACTTTATGATATCAAATACCTTATCTACTCCACGAAAATAGCAATGTCCGTGAACATTTGAAAGAACATAACACTAAAAACAGCGTGAAGAAAAATGTGAAGATGTACTTCCTTTCTTGTATGGACCCTAATTGTAATATTTATTATAAATATTTCTTTTGTGTCGTTCGTGCTTTTTCATAACAGATGAAATGTGCTCAATTTCTTTGTTTTCAAATGTATTTCTCTGTGGTACTCAGTAATTCTGTCAGAAGTTTCTTCTTGTTGCATTTTTATATATATTTTTATAATGGTACTACAAATTGGTGTTGACTGTAATGTTTTTTTTGAAACGTATGAGTCGACATCTGTTATACTTGTTGAATTTGAATTTTCTGTCCCCTCATTCAAAAGCAGAATGAAATTTGTATCCTTTGTTACACTTCGCCTGAGCAAGTGTATGGGTGGAGAGACCTTAGTCAGGCAGAGGTAATCTGCCTTTAGTCCCTTCAACCTAGGCAATCATTGTTTTTGTCTGAATAAACAGTGAATGAATGAGTGAATGAATGAATACGGTCCCCAGAGAGCACCCCTGACGCAAGCCCATCAAGTAGCTCAGCCGAGCTTACTCCTGTGCACGTACGTTCCAGCCGTCGTCTCCAGAGACTTGAGCCACAGCACGGTTTGCTGCCTGAACGTCAGAGGACTATGAACCAAACACCACCTAACGTCACCACGCCAGCACCAGCGCACCTGGTTGTCAACCAGCCAAAGACGCGGAAGACATTTAACGGAGCTGCTTTTGAAGATGCCGACGACTGACTCGAGCATTTCGATCAGGTCACCGTCATCAACGATTGGACTCCTGAGCGTAAGCTACGCTATGTGTACTGCTTTCTCGAGGACTCCGTGAAAACGTAATTTGAGAACCACGAAGCAACGCTTACGTCATGGGATGAGTTTCACCGGCAGTTCCTCAAGGCCTTTGCCCGCGAGGACAGGAAAGAGACAGCGGAGCGTGCTATAGAGGCAAGGGTTCAAGGCCCTAACGAAAGGGTGACGACGTACATAGAGGACATAGATCGGCTTATTAGGCGTGCGGAGCCCTTAATTACCGAATCCAAGAAAGTCTGTCACTTAATGCGTGGTGTTAAAGAAGAGATTTTTGCGGGCCTGATTCGACACCCACCTGCGACACTTGCGGAGTTCCATGAGGAAGCCATTTCCATGGATAGGGCATGCCAGGCATTATGACCGCGGTGTACATTAGAGGTCACTTCTGTCGCTCTCGGCAATTACATCAGCGCGCTGCGAGATCTCATCAGAGCTCTCATTAAGGAGGAGTTACAACCGATGCAGGTGACTGCTTTACCTGTAGGGCAGCTCTCCGTTACGGAGATGGTACGCGCCAAGCTAGGCAAGCCGTTCGCGCTTTCCCACTGTCTGAGGCGCCACAACAGAGGCAATGCATCGAGATGAGCGATGTGGAAGCAGTGTGACGTCCTCCGTCGTGCAGTTTGCCCAGCGTGTTTTACCTCAATGAGCGACGCGCTCAGCAATTGAAGTTAGGCTTCCGTCCTCGCAGCCCGCCGTTGATCGCCGAAGCACGACCGAGGAAGAGTGACATCTGGCATACACCCGACCACAGACCCATTTGTTTCCACTGCGGAGAAGCCGGACACGTCTACCGAACATGTCCATACCGCCGTGTGGGTCTCCGTGGATTCTCGCCTAATGCCCCTCGTCCACGACCTGGTGAGCAAACACTGGAAATAGAGAACTTCATCTTGAATCGATGCAGTATCGAACATCGGTCGCACGAGCCTTACTCGTCGTCGCCTACTCGCTACAGGTCATTGAACCCAGCATATTCAGACGGCGCTCCGAGACGCCGCTCACCCAGTCCTGCAAGTCGGGAAAACTGAGTTCAGCGACTTCCGGAGGTGAGGCTGATGACGCTGACTTTACGGAAGATCCTCCACTACAATGACAGTGACGGCAGCAAAAAGATGTACAGACGCAGTCCAACATAGTTACGAAGAGTAGTGACATCAAACATTGCGGTAACCGTGGACGACGAAGAAGTAATGGCACTAATTGACACTGGAGCAAACACGTCCGTCATGAGCATGGGTCTTGCCTGCAGGCTGAATAAGGTTTCTACTCAGTGGGCTGGGTCACAGATACGTACAGCAGGAGGCCATGTTCCCACTCCGGTGGGACGGTGCACAGCGCAAGTCAGTATTCACGGATTTACGTATGTCGGAGAATTCGTAATACTGCCCATTTGCTCAAGGGACCTGATTTTCGGACTGGGCTTTTGTGCGATAACGGAGCCGTTATTGACTTGCAAGAGTCACAGGTGACATTTTCCACGGCACTAGCTTTATCGCGCAACCCTCACAACAGTTACGTCAATGCTTTGAGAATTGTCGACGATGACCTCACGTTACCGCCGAAGAGTAGTGTGTTGACCTTGGTAACCTGCGACGTTTTCGATGAATTCAATGACTATGGAGGTATTTCAGAGGCACATATCCCGCTGCTGCTCAAACGAAACATCTGAATAGCCCGATGCCTTGTTCGGATAGAGAATAAACGCTCTCGAGTCCTGCTGACCAACTTCAGCAATGAGTTTCAGCACTTCCCTAGAGGCACCACTGTCGCTTTCCTCAGTGAAATCACCGACTTTTCTGATGTAAGCGCATTGAATACGACTTCACCGCATGCAAAATCTTGTGCTGACCTGGGCAGCCGCATTCACGTTAATCTAGGCTAGCCATATTCACGAAAGGAGCGGCTGCTGAACCTTGTGACTGAATTCTCGGACTGCTTCTCCACAGCATCTAAAGTTCAACGTACTAACGTTACACAATACCGCATTGTTACCGAGGAGTCGGCGCGGTCTCTTCGCCAACATCCATACCGTGTGTCCCCGAAGGAAAGAGAGGTTATTAAGCGTCAAGTACAAGAAATTCTGAATGATGACGTCATTCAGCCCTCGATCTGTCCGTGGGCGTCACCTGTTGTCCTAGTAAAGAAAAAAGCACACTACGTTTCTGCGTCGACTACTGACGGCTTAACAAAGTCATAAAACGCGACGTTTACCACCTGTCACGGATTTAAGACGCCTTAGACCGTCTACGCCATGCCCAGTTCTTTACATCATTAGATCTCAAGTCAGGGTACTGACAAATTGAAGTTGACGAGGGTGACCGTGAAAAAAACCGCATTCGTGACTCCCGATGGGCTCTACAAATTTAAAGTGCTGCCTTTCGGTTTCTGTTCCGCTCCCGCCACATTTCAACGCATGATGGACACTGTACTTGCTGGACTAAAGTGGCAGACGTGTCTTGTATACTTCGATGATGTCGTTGTGTTTTCGAGCACGTTTGACAAAAATATTTCAAGGCTAAAGCGTGTCCTCACTACAATAAGGAGAGCGAACCTTACTATCAAGCCCGAAAAGTGCTACTTTGGCTATCAGGAACTCAAGTTTCTCCGCCTGTAGTGAGCCCGGAGGTTGTTCGACCAGATCCGCAGAAGTTGGCTGCCGTTGCCGATTCCCTCGTTATTGAGACAAAAAGGCTCATCAGCGATTCCTCGGACTCCGTGCCTACTATCGCCGTTTTGTCGAAGAATTTTCAAAAAATTGCGGAACCGCTTCAGGACTGACACGGCCAGGTATACCCTTCGTATGGACGGAAGAACAACAACAAGCATTCATAGAGCTACGAAATCGACTTCAGACAGCTCCAGTACCGGTACGTTTTGACGATACTGCCTACACTGAGACTCACATGGACGCCAGCGATGTAGGAATCGGAGCTATTCTTGTTCAATGGCAGGACGGCACAGAGCGTGTGATCGCTTACGCGAGCCGCTATCTCACGAAAGAAGAGGCTAACTTCTTCTCTACCACCAAAAAAGAGTGCCTAGCTGTCGTTTGGGCCATTACCAAGTTTCGACTCTACCTATACGGCCAGCCATTTCGAGCTGTCAGTGACCACCATTCGCTCTGCCAGGTTGCCAATCTACGGGATCCATCAGACCGCCTCACCCGCTGTAGCTTCCACCTTCAAGAGTACGATATAACGGTGGTCTACCGATCAGGACAAAAGCATATAGATGCCTGTCTCGTGCTCCCATTTCGCCGACGTCATCTGACACTGAACACGATTTACCGTTTCTTGGCATCGTCGATGTGGTCCGTATGGCTGAGCTTCAACGTGAGGTCACTGAGCTACTACCTGTCATCCAGCATCTTCAAGGAGAAGACGTTATCGTCCCACGCCGGCTCTCACGTGGATTAACATCGTATTGCCTGCGGAACAATGTTCTCTACAAGAAAAATCTTGAGTGTAGCCAGGAAACTTTTCTCCTCACCGATCTAACGGCACTGCGTGAGGAAATTTTGCAGGCGTGCCACGGCGATCCTTTTGCCGGACACTTAGGCTTTGCTAGGACATCAGCGCTCATCTGGGAAAGGTACTACTGGTCACAGCTGTATTCGTCCGTTCAGCGCTATGTCTACACCTGCCGTGACTGTCAGAGGTGTAAAGTTCCACCCGCAAAGCCTGCCGGCTTCATCCAACCTTTAGATTCACCTCTAGCGCCGTTTCAGCAAGTGGGAATGGATCTTCTTGGTCCATTCCCTACGTCATCCTCAGAAAACAAGTGGATTATCGTCGCAACCGACTATCTGACTCGCTATGCAGAAACCAAAGCTGTGCCTAGTAAAACTGCAGTTGAAGTCGCCAGATTCTTCGTCCACGACATTGTTTTGCGTCATGGTGCACCTGCTGTTCTCATAACCGATCGCGGAGCAGCAATTACGGCAAAGTTATTCTGACAAGTCACCAAGCTGAAGCACACTAACCACCGGAAAACAACAGCTTATCATCTCCAAACGAACGGCTTGACGGAGTGATTAAACAAAACAATGACCGACATGCTATCTATGTATGTTGATGTAGAGCACAAAACGTTGGATGAAATTTTGCCGTACGTCACGTTTGCTTATAACACCGCTGTGCAAGAGGCCACAGACCTAACAACATTCGAGCTTCCTTATGGCCGTCGTGTCACAACACCATTAGGCGTTATGCTCCACGTAGACCAGGACACCAGTGGAAATGACAGCGTTGATGACTTCGTTGAGAAAGCCGAGGAAGCCCGCCAGCTTGCACGGAACCGCATTTGCACGCAGCAAGATGTCGACGCTCACCGTTAGAACCAAGGCAGAAGGCACGTCCCCTATCAACCAGGTGACTATATATGGGTTTGGACACCAGTTCGACATTGTGGGCTATCGGAGAAGCTATTGCGACGCTACTTTGGCCCTTACAAAGTTGTGCGCTGCCTCAGTGACGTGAATTACGAGGTAGTTCCTCAAAGCTCGGATACCAGTTTAAACAGAAGACGTCCACGTCCAGACGTGGTTCATGTGATACGGATGAAACCGTACCACGCCCGCAAGTTAGGAACACTTCGAGCTTTTTTTTATTATTCACAACAGCACTGGCTTACGTTTTTTTCGCTGACGTGACCATATTTTTTATGGCCATTTCTAGCATCTTAGTCAGCCGACCGGGACGGTCGCTCTTGAAAAGGGGGACTTTACGCAAGGTAGGCTGGGAACTATAGTGGCCAACCTCTGAGGAGGATAACGAAGTAGTTCTGTGGGCGTGTGCTCTGATGTTCGTGCTATTTGGTCTTTGGTCACGAAAGTAAACGCCCGGCTTTTCTGGCTGCGTCCCTGTGCCTTTGTGACAAAGTTTCAAATAATATTGAAAAGACGACGACGTCATCCAAGTAGCACAAACAGGTGGAACATTTGAATCCTCTGAGCAGGGAGTCCATCTTTCGTTCTAAGGCGGCTGGAGCGTTACAAAGGCCGAAGGGCATGATTTTGAACTGCTATAGGCCATCGGAGATGATGAATGCCGTCTTTTAACCGTTCATTTCATCTACCTCCGTCTGCCAGTAGCCGGAACGAAGGTCTATCGAGGAAAAATAGTGGGACCCAAAAAGGCAATCAAGCGCATCATCTATTCATGGCAGAGGGTACATGTCTTTTTTGGTAATTTTGTTGAGGTGTCGATAATCAACGCAGAAACGCCATGTACCGTCTTTCTTGCGGACTAGCACTACAGGAGAAGCCCAAGGACTGCAGGATGGCTCAATGATGTCCTTGGAGAGGATTTTGTCGATCTCACTTTGGATAATGTGACGCTCGGCCGCCGACACCTGATATGAAAGTCTATGAATAGGATGCTCTTTTTCAGTGTTTTTGCGCTGGGTCATACCAGTAGCTTTCCTCAACGGACGGCCACTGAGGTCAAAAAGCCGATATAAGACAGCAGAACCCGGTGGAGCTCGTCAGTCTGCTGCGGCGTTAAGTTGGAAGCGATCATCGACGTATTTGCGCTGTCGGAGCAAGTGTCAGATTGATGTGGAGTGTGGGGGTCAGAAGGAGCGGCCATCGTGAAAACATCTACAGCATTGTCTTCTAAGCTGCAGAGCAGCACCAAAGAGATCCTTGGTGGCAGAACTTGAGATGTCAAGCTAAAGTTGACAACTGCGAGGCACGTGGAATTTCCTGCGACGGACAGAACGGAGTGCGGTAATGTAATGCCACGGTATATGAGGACATCGGTGATAGGGGTCACAACATAGTCACCGTCGGGAACTGGTGGTATTGAGACGAGCTCTACGTAGGTCAGTGTCTGTGGAGGGAGGCGCGCATGTCCCGTTGTGCAGAGGTGGCTCGGCCGTTGTGCAAGACGTTCTGTTGCGGGGAAGTGTAGAGGAGCGTACTGGTCCAAAAGTCTCTGAGGGCAGAATGCGTGGACAGGAAGTCGAGGCATAAGATTACGTCGTGGGTGCATTTTTAAAGGACGGTGAAGAGAACAACTGTGTGTCGATCTGCAATGGTTACACGAGCGAAGCATATTCCAACGGTAGATGCTATTCCGCCATCCGCAACACGGCAGGTCGCAGTTGTGAAAACCTTCATGAGTTTGCGGCGAGCGAAAATCACTCGTCATCACAGAAATTTGAGCGCCACTGTCGACAAGAGCAGTGACATGTACGCACTCTACTTGTACGTCAATAAGCTTCCGTTTTGTTCGTATCGTCAAGAGAAGATTTTCTATCAGTCCGAGTGATGCAGCGCCACCTCTGGGGGCTGCAACACTTAGTTTTTTGTCGAAGAACCTCGTGGGAAGGCGGCGGAAGATGGTCGGCGGGGCTGTGGAGAACAAAACTCGCGACGTTGGGGGGATGGAGAACGGGAGTAGCGGTGTTCAGTAGCATGTTCTTGGGCAAAGTGGTCGCGGCTGGTCTCATGGCGATAGGTAGGACGTGCATGGAAGTGACGAGAGGAGGCTTGGCAGGAGGACTCCAGCGACTTCTGCAATGGCGAGAAATGTGCCCGATCCGGTGACACGAGAAGCAGATTGGCTTATCATTGTGTGTTCGCCATGCGGATGGATTACGGAACGTTGAGGGAGAGCCGGTTGGGAAGGGACGTGCAGGCGTGTATTGGGGCTGGAAGTCGGTGTGGGGAGGCGGTGAAATGGAGTGAATTTTCAAGTTGGCGATGTTCTGCCGGACGACTGCTTGAATGAGGGGCAACGTAATTGGAGAAGAAGGGTCAGGGGACGTTGGTCCCACATTAGCTGGATCAGCCGCTTCAAGTTCTCGCCTCATGAGTCACGTCAAGCAGTGTCAACGTGCCCAGATGTCTATGCGCTGTGATTTCACGCGCGCGCGCGCGTGTTTGTGTGTGTGCGTGTGTGTGCGTGTGTGTGTGTGTGCGTGTGTGCGCGCACCATCTTTGCGTCCTGATTTTTAGTGTGACATTATCACTCTTAATCATGTTATTTCATGGCTGGCGAGTGCGATAGCGTTGCCCGTCTCTCAGGCCACTGGCGAGTATTTTTAAATAAAATTTTTATTAGATCAGGGGTAATTTTACGTTAGTTTTTATGTGTATCATTCCCTCTTTTACGTCTGTTGTTTATGCAGCCAACGGCGATGGTGGCGCCACTCAATACAGGAAAACAGTCCCATTCTAGCGCAGGCTTCAGAGTGAGAAAGAGAGAGAGATAAATCATTAGAAGGCAGAGGGGTCATTATGAGCTAGTTCACTCTAGCGCGCTACTTTTCCCAGGGGAAGACAGGAGAAAAAAAAGTGATGAAGGGTGACGATGGGAAGGAGACAAGTTACGCGTATTTGCGATCACGACGTAGCAATGTGGCTTCGCTATTGACTTTCTAACGAAACACAACGTAAGCGAACCTTTGATGACAGCAATATAGCAGTATCATAACTAGCGGCAAAGATGCCTCGCGCGTGTTGTACGTGGAGTACAGTGGCTACGAGCATGTTGCATGAAAACAGCACAAACAGAAAACTATACTAAATGTGAAAAGAGTGAAGAAACCAAGTGGCTAGTTTTAGCCGGCGTAGTGCGAGCGCACCAAGTGACTTAGCCCCATCGCAAGCTGATCGCCTTTCCTCACTAGAGAAGAACTGGGGATTGCTCGTAACGAGCTCCAAAAAGTGGAGCCAAAACAAGGTCAACACGCTTGGGGCGTGGCGGTCGATAGTTGGCATTGTGCCATTGATTTAGGACATGCGCGTGGCTCGGCCGAAGTTATTCAGCAGTAAAATCCTTATTTCCCACTGTAAGGGCCTAGGTTCGAGTCACAGCTCTAGATGGAGTATTTTTAGTTTAGTGTCACTTGGTACATAACACAATGCGTAGCTGGGCAAGCTGGTGCTTTTTTCAAAAGTAAAAGTAGAGAGCCAGAAAATACGAGACACAGAAAACAGATAGAGCACGTGTTCTTCTCTACCTGTCTCTTATGTCTTGTCTTTTTTTGTGTGCCACTTTTATCTTTCTCACTTTTCAGAACTGTAGTCAAACTGGTAGGTGTTCTGTGCTGAAGTGGGTTGCCTTTTTTTCCTAAGTTGAGCCTCAGTTGCCGCGTATTGCTACGAAAACTAAGGCAAAAGGGAAGTAAAAAAAGAAAGAAATTGACAGCGAGCCAAGGGCAAAGCTATATTTAAAGGAACAGATTCCAGAACCAAACCTAACCAAGACGACAATTGATATTATTATTTATTAAAAAAGCGGGAATAAAAAAGTGATTTTAGAATTCTTAGATCTCGTAAGACTGCTTCTAGGCCCATTAACGTCAGATCACTGGTACTAACAACAAAACAATATGCTGAATCAAAATAAGAAAATTCCTTCGTTATAAAAAAGGATTTGCCTTTCCATTACAAAAACAAGCCAGAAGGGTGCAAGACAGGGGTATACAATTTTCCCAATTCTATTTACCACGTGCTCTAAGAAGGTTTTGAGAGGCCTAGAATGGGAAGAGTTAGGGTAAGAGTTAAGAGTTAAGGAAAAGCACCTTAGTAAGCTGCGCTTTGCCTATGACAATGCAATGCTGAAAAATTTGGGAGACGGATTGCAAGAAGAACAAAGAGATAGCTGTTACATTTATTCTGCAGAAAACAAAAGTATTGTACAACAACCTCAAATGATAACAGCGCTTAGAAATAGGTAATAGTGCACTTGAAGTTGTAAGTGACTGCGTCTACTTAGGACGGGTAATAACCGTGGTGCCGAAGCACAAGATTGAAGTAACAATAGAAGAATAAGAATGGGGTGGAGCGCACTCAGCAAGCACCATCAATTCATGACTCGTATATTGCCACTATCCCTCAGGATAAAGGTATGTAACAACTGCATCTTGCTGGGACATATCTACTGAGCAGAAACCTGTATCTTTACAAAGGTGGTTCAGCTTAAATTGAGGACGATGCAGCGAGGGATGGAAAGGAAATTGATAGGTGTAACTTTAAGGAACAAGAAGGGAGCAAACTGGGGTTAAGAATATCATAGTTGAAGTTAAGAAGAGGAAATGAACATGGGCTGGGCATGTAGCGCGTAGGCCGGAAAACTGTTGGCCATAAAGGGTAACTGACTGGATTCCCAGAGAAGGCTAGTAGGTTAGGGGAGATAGAACGTTGGTGGGGCAGATAAGATTAAGAAGTTTATGGGTATAGAGTGGCAGCAGCAAGCACAGGGCCGAGTGGACTGATGAAGCATGGAATAGGCTTTTGTATTGATTGATTGATTTGTGGGGTTTAACGTCCCAAAACCACCTTTTGATTATGAGAGACGCCGTAGTGGAGGGCTCCGGAAATTTTGACCACCTGGGGTTCTTTAACGTGCACCCAAATCTGAGTACACGGGCCTACAACATTTCCGCCTCCATCGGAAATGCAGCCGCCGCAGCCGGGAATTGAGCCCGCGACCTGCGGGTCAGCAGCCGAGTACCTTAGCCACTAGACCACCGCAGCGGGGCTAGGCTTTCGCATGCAGTGGACGTAGTCAGGCTGATGGTGATGACAAACAATATTCCCAAAAACAATATGTAACCAAGTTTTTAAATGTAAGCTTAGAAGAACTTGCGCTTGCACTTCATCTTCCCAATGAAGCTTCTGGTGCACAAAATACTATGACTAGCATGCTATGTATTTTTGTGTGATTTCTCTAAATAGGTCCTCCTAAATCTTGTAAACTACTTACTCGGAAATGGTTAAATTCCTCCTAATTGGATTGTAGCAAAAGTAATTCCCTTGCCTGAAAAACAAGAAGCCCGTGTACACATTGATACTTAGAACTATTGCTCTAAATTCACATGTATATAAATATTTCGCAGTGCAATGCATTATAATATTGATATTTAATGCAAACTTGTCAATATACTGAGCCCACGTCTGAATAATTTGGACCTGAATACTCCATTAGGCATGCACGTGTATATTAACAGGGATGTACATATTAGCTTGCTGCTCACAAGCGGCTATATGCAGCTACAGAGACATTTGATCTAACCAAGGCATACTACAGTGTCCAACATATCATCCTCCTCAATGCCTTAAACACACATAAAAATTCGTCAAATATTGATAGTTGCGTATATCAATTTTTAAAAAATAGAAACTTTTACTGTTCTCAACGTGGATTCTCAACGTCGAATCATGCTCAATTCAAATTGGTCGCTCAAGATGCTGTTCTTTCCAATGCTTCAATAATTGCTCTATGAAGAACTGTGCCTTTGCATAATACCGTAAAGTCTGAATATGCAGGTGAGATTTTGTGTTGTTCTTTGCTTTGGCATCTAATATTCACACTCATTATATGCGGTATAACGAGTGCACTTAGCAATTTGCGAAATATGGTTTCGACATATTCGAATGACATTGAAGGTCAGCATGAGTTTCGTGATTTTTTTTTCGTATCGAATCTCCAGTTTGCATTTTCTGTTGAGTATCGTCAAAAAATATTTCAGTGAAATTAGAGTGCTAAATATTTAGGTGTATTTTACGATGAAAAATTCAGGCGTATACACATTGAGCATGTCAAAAGAAGGTAACATGGGCTGCTGGGGTGTTACGTAGAGTAGGTGCGCACCCATCTGGGCACTGCAGGAAAACTATACTGATAATTTATTGTATGTATGTTGCTCCGTTTTTTAGACCTTGCATCAGCTTTGTACTCAACGAGGACCGCCTAAAATATACTGCTATTAATGTTTCATATGAATAAGCCTGCATACTGACCCTAGCTTGCAGATTACTCATTCTTACCATAGAAACATACAAACATACATAAAAATTACGCATGATCTCAAAGGCGCTTGAAGTTTGTATTCATATCTAATCACCAACTTTTCTTTAGACCATTGGTCTCACTTGGATAAATTGCAAAATTATTTTGTGCAAGACCAGCTACAATATAAAAAGGTTAATATACGTGTCATTATCTCAAAAGACAAATCAAGGGTACCACTAAAAATTTATTTTGCCTAATACTATCTCCTGTTTCGCCTACTTAAAGACCATTTATTTCATTTGAGAATATATAATGTAAATAACACTGATGCACCATCGTATGGAGAGGAAACGGTAGCGGGCATTTCCTTAGAGCGTTTTTTATCACGGTCGTATATATATATATATATATATATATATATATATATATATATATATATATATATATATATATATATATATATGTATATATATATATATATATATATATATATATATACATATTCCGCCAATCTCTGGCGGAGTATATTCATATATATACTCCGCCATATGTTCCGCCATTACCACTTGACTTGTCGTGACCGCTTTCTTGTTTTATAAAAGAGTGCTGCTCTGAAACGCCTCATTTTAATTGGTGGAGGTGCTGGGTAACGCATAATGCTGGAATTGCGAAACCGTACGTTGCCTCCAGTTGCTACGATGTCCACGGACGACAATCAGCAGGCAGCCGCCTCTACTCCAACTACTGCAGCTCCTGTCTGTCTCGGCTCCTTTCGGCAACGCGATCCGCCTACCTTCAGTGGAACCGATGACAAGGACGTGGAAGACTGCATCGACGAATACGACCAGGTGAGCAAGCAGAACAAGTGGGACGATGCGCACAAGCTTACTGTCGTCGAATTTTATTTGACCGGCGTCGCAAGTTTGTGGTACCGTAATCACGAGAGAGACCTCCCCACCTGGTCCGCCTTCCGAACGGCGTTTGCGGACTTGTTTGGCCGTCCAGTGCTTCGCAAACTACGGACCGAACAGTGCTTGCGTACTAGGGCTCAGCAGAATGGTGAGAATTACACCAGTTATATCGAAGATGTGGTCGACCTTTGCCGGCATGTCAACTCGGCCATGACAGAAGCCGAGCAGATCAAACACATCTTGATAGGCGTGACTGACGACGCTTTTCAGATGCTTGTCACCAAGAGCCCACTAACGGTAGCGGAAGTGATCCAACTTTGTCAGAGTTATGACGAGCTCTGGAAACAGCGTGACACCACTCATCGTGCCAGCGTGCCATGTGCAACAATCTCCGCGTTAACGTCGTCTGGCACTGCTATAGACCACACCAGTTTATGGTCACGAGCCCTCTTGCACGCTAGACACCATCCTTCCTTACCACCAGGATGTTGCTGAGTCGACGACGATGTCACAAGCTGCTAAATACGCGGAAGAGTGTCGTCAGCTTGCCCGCTCCCTCACAAGACCTGAACAGCAACGCTAGAAACACCACCGCGATAGCCCGACGCGTCCGGCTTGTTATGCATCTGATGAACTTGTCTGGCTTCGCATCTCTTGAACCAGCCCTACTCTCTCAACGAAACTGATGTACAAGTATAACCGCACTTACCGTGTGGTTAAACAAACTTCACCCGTCAATTACATTGTGGAGCCGTTTGAGCGGCCCCATGATCGACGATGCCGTGGATGTGAGACCGTCCAAATAGACCGCCTAAAACCGCATTATGATCCCTCTATTGTCTCCTGCCTATGAGTCACGAGGATGGCTCTTCTCCGGAGGGGAGGAAAATGTAGTGAAGAAGGAGATGAGTGCTACGCGGAAAAGCAGGGGGTATCACTCAGTCTGTGAAGAGGACGACGTTTGGTTGGCTGGGTATACAGGCTGGTTGCGCCATTACCACTTGACTTGTGACCTCTTTCCTGTTTTATAAAAGAGTGCCGCACTAAAACGCCTCATTTTGATATAAATATCAGTCTGTCCGCCATGGCCCACCGCATGTTATTATCAGCGACCGTGGCCGCCAGTTCACTGCTGATGCCGTTGAAGAATTACTACGCATGTGCACGACACAGTTCCGTCATTCCACACCGGATCACCCGCAGACGAATGGCCTCGTTGAACGGGCAAACAGAACGCTGACCAACATGCTTGCCATGTATGTTTCTTCCAATCATAAGAACTGGGATGAAGTGCTGCCTTTTATCACGTACGCGTACAACACGGCAAAACATGAAACAACGAACTTCAGCCCATTTTATCTGTTGTACGCAAGGTTGCCACTAAGCCCTCTAGACACTTTCTTACCCTTCATTCTACACAATGACGACTCTGTATCAAACACCCTGTGCTTCGCGGAAGAAGCCCGTCAAATCGCTCGTCTTCGTACTCTGGCCTCTCAACGTCGTTCGAAGGAACGATATGACGACCATCACGAACCGGTTTTATTCGAAAAAGGTGACTTTGTGTTACTTTGGACACCGCAACGCAAGCGTGGATTGTGTCAAAAGCTTCTTTCAGGTTATTCAGGCCCATTTGTAGTTTTGGAGCGTCTAAGCCAGCTCACCTACGTAATAGCTCGTCTTTTGTCCAATGGTCAACGATCGAGCAGAACGCAGCTCACTCACGTTGCTCGCCTGAAAACTTTCTGCCCTCTTTGTGCATCATAACTCGCCCTACGGGCTTCGTCTGCTTGCGGGGGAGTGTAACTGACTAGAAAAAGGTAGAGAAGAGAAGCAGAGGAAGACGAAGAGTCTTGGAACGATCGCAGTGTGCTGCCGCAAACGACCATCGTTCACCTTCTGTAAATAAAACCATCTTATCACAGCTCGCTGTTACAATATATATATATATATATATATATATATATATATATATATATATATATATATATATATATATATAGTCATGTAGATCCTCCGTGAGTGGTCACAACGTGGTTTATTTCGACGTTTTGGCCTAGAGTCTGGCCTTCATCAGGATCGAAGGTACAGTTTGTTAATGCTCAGCTTTATACAATCTCAAATTAGAGGTAAAAAGAAAAAAAGACAGAAAAGAAAGAAAAAAGAAAGAAGAGGAAAAGAAAAGAAGAAAAGAAAAAAAGAAAGAAAGAATGAGAGAAAAAGACTATAAGGTAGACTCCCCCAGGGCGCCCACCTTCCACTCTACCTTCCACTTCCCCTTCATCTCTCTCCCCTTTCTCCCCTTCACCTTTCTGATATCAGTGGTTTGTGTATGCTTCCTTTCAATAACGCACTCTTCCCGACCTGATGGCGCCTCCTGGCTCTGGTGGTTCGGTGTGGGGCAAAAAATAGCTTTTTTTAGGAAGTTTAAGCCTTTAACTACTCGGCGCCCCGTCAACATTTCATCGTAGAAAGAGAGGTGCCGCGTATTGCGGCAGAGACTGGTAAGCGGGCTCAATGCGAATTCCTTGCCCGCTTCTGGATTGAACGTGCAGTAGGGGCCTCCAGGCTGTGCACAGGGTTGCTGTTGTGCGTGTCATGCATGGCACAAATGATTGGGTAGTGAAATAAAACAGAAAACAGACGGCAGCTGTAATTAAGAAGAGTAGTTACACTTGGAATTGTTTTGAGTTGTCCAGTGCCCTTCGCAGCTGCAGTGCCATGAACACAGTTACTATTTTCATTATTGCCATTATTGTTTTCTAATGCTTTAATTGCTGCAAGTGTACCAGGATTCTCATTTATTCCTCTATCGAGGGTGTTAAATCGGTGGATAACGTATGACTCTCGTTGTTCACGTTCTCGGTTTGATTTCAATCCCGTCTATAAGAGCGTTAGTGATAGTTTGTGAAATGCATGGTCGGGAAGATCAAGATGTTTCGATAGGGGTAGATTTGGGGCTGATTTCGCATGGGATCTGTGATTATTGAAGCAAACCCTAAATGGTGTTTCTGTTTGTCCGATGTACTACATAATACACACGTTGCATTCGAGTAGGTATACCACATTAGAGGAATCGCATGTTAGACTTCCTCGTGCGTTAATCGAAAACTTGGATTGTGTGCTGGTTGCTTTGTGTGTTTCTCGCATCGCCTTACATACAAGTCATCGTGACTTTTAACAAGGTCGGCATGAATTATTGGGGGGTGAGGTGTTGATTTGAGAGTGGACAAGTGTGTCTTTGAGGTTGCGTGGTCGTCGGTAAACGACGCCTGGAGCGGATGGGAATGCGCGTTTCAGACGTTCGCTTTGTTCCTGAATGTTGTAATGTCATTTGAGGATTTTGTTTACATTAGGGAAGTTTGTGCTGTAAGTCAAGCAGAGATTTGTTTGCTGTGGGTCTCCTTGCGGTGGTTGCTTCATAAGTAAGTCATCATGCTTCAGCATTCTCGCTTTTTAAACGGCGTCATCAATTACATGTGAGGGGTATTTTTGTTTCTTGAGCATAAGTTTTAGCCTCTGTGAGCTCGTGTCAAAATCAGCGTCTCTTGAGCAGATTCGCTTAAACCGGTGAGCCTGGCTGTATGGGATACTGTTTTTACAGTGGCGCGGGTGATCGCTTTGGAAATGGAGGTATTCTTGTCGATCCGTTGGTTTGCGATATAGAGGTTAGAGACCTTGTCCTCTTCTATCGTTATAGTGACATCAAGAAAATTTACGGTTACTTACGAGTATGAGTGTTTGAAGTGTATGTTCGGAAGTACAGTATTGTAAGTGTCGATAAAGCTGAGAAGTTCGTCCTCGCTGTGGGTCCAAATAAGAAAGATGTCGCCTATGTATCTTCTGTATAACAGTGGTTTCAAGGAACTTTGTGCAAGAAATTCCGATTCTAGCTTTCTCATAAATATATTGGCATAGTTGGGTGCCATTTTGGTGCCCATAGCGGTCCCGCTGATTTGTCGAAAATACTCTTGGTTAAACTCGAATGAATTTATTTCGAGGACCATCCTCGTCAAAGTTTCGATGGCAGAGAAATCTGGAGTGTTATATTGTCTATGGTTTGTGTACATGTTTTGTAATGCAGCTATGCCGTCACCATGAGGATTATTTGTATACAATAAAGAGACATGAAGAGTAACCAAGTACGAGTTTTTTGGCACACACAGACCTGAAATGTCTCAAAGAAAATGTGTGGTGTCTTTTATGTACGACGTGAGGGTGCATGGAATGTGGCTTATTAATTTGTCCACGTACCCTGATATGGGTTCAGTTATTGTACCGATGCCTGATACGATTGGTCGACCAGGGTTACCAGGTTTGTGAATTTTTGGGAGCATGTAAAAGCGACCTGGACGAGGGTATGCTGCTTGCATCAGTTTGTGGTCAGTGTTGGTTATCTTTTCTGCGTCCAACAGTTTCTTTAGTTCTGTTGATACGATACGTTTGTATTTGTCTGTCGGATCACCTGGGAGGCGTTCATAAAATCTTGAGTCGTCTAGTTGGCGGTATGCTTCTTGTAAGTAGCTGGTTGTATTAAGGACTACAATTGCTCCTCCTTTGTCACCGGGTTTTATTGTTATGTCTGTCCTAGATGCCAGATTTTTCATACACATATTTTCAAATTTCGTCAAGTTTTCTCGGTTCGCTCTTTGTCTGTGGTATTCGTGTACTATATCTTTCTGTACAGCGGTGATATAAATGTCCAGGCACTTGTCGTGATTACTGTCTGGTGTTCAATCATATTTATTTATTTATTTATTTATTTATTTATTTATTTATTTATTTATTTATTTATTTATTTATTTATTTATTTATTTATTTATTTATTGTACCCTCAGTGCCCGAGGTCTTTACAGAGGGGACTGGAGATATACATAACAGAAGCAATGTAAAACAGCAAGGAAAAAAAAAACTCACAGCAGATAAGTAAGTGAAATAAAGTAGGCATAAATGAGTACAATTCGATAAGAAAAAAAGGTATACGAACAATAATAAGCCTATATATATACACACATATGTACTATATATATACAAACCCATACTTATTTATTTATTTATTACATACTGCAGACCTTTAGGTCCAAGCAGGTGGGCAGTTTCAAGGGGACTTAGTCGAAACAATAAGTGGCATAAAGATTGTTTGGGGTGAGTGTTTCATACACTCATAGTGAACACAAGGAGCAACATAGCAAATTATTTCATAATAACGCATGTACCGGACAAAAGAGAAAAAAAACACCACAAATTCATACTTCATGTGTCGTGCGATTAAAGTAAAAATAAATACATAATAGATACAAAACCATAAGCACAAATATTTTCACCGTTCAAGCCAAGAAAGTAATGAATACGTAAGCATACAATAAGTGCAGCACATACAAGATGAAAAAGAAAACTAAAACAAAAGAAAAACGCTGTAATAAGGATCGAAAACCTGAATTATCAGGACAATGCTGTGTATATATATATACACAGACATTTAGAGGAGATTATTAGTTTTACGAAACATAATATTATCAGTTATATATATATATATATATATATATATATATATATATGTATATATTGTTGCGCACATGCACGAAGACAAAGAAGCGTACACTGTGAACGCACTTGTCGCCCAGAGCGAGCAAGGAACAAGAGGATCAGGAGGATCTTTAACCAGTCGGCCGTTTCTGAGCTGCCCCTCACGACCTAATAAACGGCCCCTTTCAACGTCTACCAGTCTCTTTCAAACGTAACAGAGTGGCGGAGGTGCTGGGTAAGCGCTTCAACTACGGAACGATCACTACCACAGCTTCGACGAAGCCGTCGACTTGCCGGTCTCCCACCATCTGCCGTGAGTGACTTCGACATGCCCGAAGAAGCAGGCGTTTTCAGGACGGCACCGTCTGGCCCGCTTCCGTACTACCGAGTTCCACCGCCCTTCGGTGGAAAAGCCGAAGAAGATGTCGACGCCTGGCTCACCAAGTACAAACGTGTGGGCAAGTAAACGGTTGGGATGCAGCCGCGATGCTAGCCAACGTAGTGTTCTCCATTACCGACAACACACTAATATGATACGAGAACCACGAGGACACACTCACGACGTGGGATCTTTTTGTTGAAGAGCTCAGGGCATGTTTTGGCGATTCGGTTGCTAGAAAGAAGCGGGCTGAGCAAACACTGTCGCAACGGGCACAGCTACCAGGTGAGACACGCACCATTTACATAGAAGAAGTGTTAAGGTTGTGCAAGGTGGTCTGTGCTACCATGTCGGAAGAGGACAAAGTTGGGCATCTGCTCAAAGGGATCGCTGTGAACGTGTATAATTTTCTAATTAGAAAAGAATGCCTCAGATCTTTGTCCGACGTCATTCAGCATTGCCGAACGTTTGAAACACTCAGGATGCGTCGAATTGCGCCCAAGTTTGGTCGGCTGGCTAACGTTACAACTGTTGCCAGTGTGCACACAAATCCTGGCCTCGACCTTTTTTCTGCCATTCGACAGATTGTTCGTGAGGAACTGTCCCACCGAGAAATGTCGTGTTCGACAGCTGACCATCGCAAGTTGTGTCTGCCACGCGAGGCTATGGATGTGCCTCGTTTGACCCCTTGGCAACCGACGATGAGCGCGGCAACTGTGGAGTACAACTCAGCCCCACAGTGAAGGATGACAACCAGATTTCCTGCGTCGTGGTATGACCGACGCTCTCAGCGCATGCCTCCTCGACACCCGACGTCTCTGTACGACGTACCCGACCAGTACATCCGTTACACAAGAACAAATGATTAGGCTCGATTCAACGACGAGCGACCAACGTTTCGACCTCGGCCGGTGTGCTATTCCTGCGGTGTGCCAGGCCACATATCGTGATTTTGCAACCGTCGGGTCACTCCTCGGTATCACCAACCATTCGACTTTTCAGGACCCTTCGAACAGCCTCATGGTGTCCGGCGGCTGGCCCACATACCACCTGATGACAACTATTGGCCCGGCAACTTCGGCAACAACTCCCCGGCATCTGACAGGAGTTTAACGCCCCCCCCTCCCCGCGACCTCGTGCTCATCGTTCTCCTTCACCGCTGCGTCGCCAAGCGCCCTCTTCGCCACCAAAAAACTAGCCAGCGCGGCCAATGGGGATGAGGTCGCTGGAAACGTGCTACTGACAGAAATACTTCCTGTGTGTATGTTTGAAAAACAAAGTGCGTGTTTTGGTGGATTATGTCCCTGTGATGGCCTTGGTGGACACAGGTGCAACGATTTCCGTATGAGTGCTTCCTTTAAAGACGTGTTAGGGCGGAAAGTTGTTTTTACCTGGGATGAAACTTCGATGGTCTGTGGAGCGAGTGGAGAGCCGTTGCTCTCTATTGGTGTGTGTAGTGCAAAAGTATTTTTGAGAGGCCTTATGATAACGACAGAGTTTGCGATTATTCATCGGTCGATACATGATGTCATTCTCGGCATGAACTTCTTGCGAGAATGTGGTGCCACTGTAGACTGTCACACGGGGAACGTCTTTGTGAGTGGCAAGACGCCTTCAGAAGTTCTGGAAACTCCAGCGAATGATCAAACTACGCTGTGTGTCTGTGGCGATACGTTCATACCTGCGTTGTCTACCGTACGAGTTTTTGTTGTTTGTCGCGGCGCGGATTCTGACAGCTTCGATGCGAGCGTAGAACCAATGCACATAAAGTGAGTGAAGAAGAATGTGTTGGTTCCCAATTGTTTGGTGTCGATAGATGGCGGACAAACTGGCCTATGGACTGTAAACTGTTCCTCTGAGCCCGTGACACTACCCAATGGTTTGAAATTAGCTTCGGTCAGCAAAGAACACGCGACCTTATCAGTGGTTGAGCTCACAGACGTGCCGGAAGAACGTGAGGGAACTGGTTGTCAAAATTTGGACGGGGCGCTTATGGCAACGATAAATAAGTCGCTTAGCTCAAGCGAGCGCCGAACTTTAATGAATGTGCGGTTGAAGCACGTTTCGGTATTTGACTTTGCGTAGAAGGGCAATGTAATCCCTATCCCCCTGTCTCGAACGCGCCATACCATCAACACTGGCGCGGCAAGTCCGATTCGCCAAAAACCATATTCTGTTTCCCCGTCAGAAAGACAAATTATCAACGACCAAGTGCAGGAAATGATGCAAAAGAGAGTGGTACAAGAGTCAGCCCGTCCGTGGGTAGCACCGGTAATCTTTGTTAAGAAGAAAGATGGATCTTGGAGATTTTGCGTCGACTATCGCCGACTGAATGTTGTGACTAAAAAGGACGTATACCCGCTGCCCCGTATAGAGAACGCAATCGACTGCTTACATTCGGCCTCTTATTTTTCCTCCGTAGACTTACGATCCGGTTTTTGGCAAAATCTGGTGCACCCAGAGGACAAGGAAAAGACTGTCTTTTCAACCCCTGATGGGCTCTTTGAATTCAACGTGATGCCATTTGGACTGTGCAATGCACCGGCAACGTTCGAGAGGTTTATGGACACCTTCTGCGTGGCTTGAACTGGAACATCTGCATGTGCTACTTCGACGACGTCGTCATCTTTGGCCGCACGTTCAGTGAACACAACTCTCGTCTGGATACTGTTTTGAACTGCATCCGAAATGCTGGCCTAATTTTAAATTCGAAGAAACGCCACCTCGGAGAACGCCAGACGCTTGTGCTCGGCCAAGGATGGCATCCGCCCTGACCCCCAGAAGACAGCAGCAGTTGAGGCGTTCAATGCGCCGGTTTGGTCAAGGAGCTTCGTAGTTTCCTGGGGCTTTGTTCCTACTTCCGCCACTTTATTCCAAAGTTTGCCGACGTTGCGTATCCTCTCACATGCCTCTTACGAAGGGAAAATTCCTTTGAGTGGACTCCGGAGTGCGATTTTTCATTCCGTCAATTGAAGTTTTTGCTAACGTCACGACCCGTCCTTCAGCACTTCAATTTTTCTGCTCCGACAGAGCTTCATACGGATGCTAGCGGCATAGGTATTGGAGCCGTCCTAGTACAACGTTACGGCGACCGCGAACAGGTCATCGCATACGCAAGGCGCTCCCTAAGCAGGCCGGAACAAAACTACACTGTTACGGAACAAGATTGCCTAGCGGTATTATTTGCAATTCAGCTGTTTAGGTCTTACCTGCACGGACGCCCATTCACAGTCGTAACCGACCACCACTCGTTGTGTTGGCTTGTCAACCTTCGTGACCCTTGTGGCCACCTTTCGCGCTGGGCCCTCCGGCTACAAGAATACAGTTTTACCGTCGCTTACAAGAGTGGTCGTCAACATGCTGATGCGGACTGTCTTTCACGTATGCCACTTAGCACAACGAACTGTGAATTCGATGAACTTGACGAGCTTGTAGCGTCTGTGTCGCCTACGTTCCCGGACTATCCCAGTTTCAGAGTAGAACAGCGGAAGGACGCTAAACTAGCACCACTATTCGCCGCTGCATCCGCTTCCACTAGTGCACGCCGTTTCTGTATGCGTGATGGACTGTTGTTCAAAAGGAACCTCTCCAGCAGTGGCGCGCGTTTTCTTTTAGTGGTCCCGGAGAGCCTGCAAACCGTTGTGTCATGCACGACGACCCAACATCTGGACATTTAGGTATGGTGCGGACGCTTAACCGGACTAAAGAGCGCTTTTATTGGCCTGGTATGCAAAAGTCCGTTGAGAGTTATGTGGCAAGCTGCATGCGATGTAAGGGTCACAAACGTCCATCAACTGGTTCAGCTGGTCTTCTACAACCGATGCCTACTCCAAGCGCACCTTTCGAACAAGTGGGGATTGACTTTCTGGGCCCCTTTCCAAAATCGGCTAAGGGCAACCGATGGATAATTGTTTGCGTCAACCACCACACACGCTACTGCGAGATGGTGGCCGTCCCCTCCGCAACTGCACTGAAGTCTCGTCGTTTTTGTTACAGTACGTCATCCTCCGACACGGCCCACCTCACCTGATTATCAGCGATCGTGGCCGACAATTCACAGTGGATGTCGTGGAGGGGCTACTCCGTTTATGTGAATCCCGCCTGCGCCACTCAACACCATACCACCCCCAAACTAATGGACTGACGGAGCGTACTAACCGCACCATTATCAACATGTTGTCTATGTATGTCTCTTGCGACCACAAGAACTGGGATGACGTACTCCCGTTCATTACTTACGCGTTCAACACAGCGAAGCACGAGATTACAGGCTATAGCCCTTTCTTTTTGCTTTATGCACGTTCGCCCCGGCACACAATCGACACAGTATTACCTTTCTGTGATCATGACAACGTCACTGTCACCGAGACTCTCTGCCTTGCCGAAGAGGCGCATCGCATAGCTCGACTACGCACGTTGGCATCGCAAGACAAAGCGAAGGCACGCTATGACATTCACCATCGACCAGTGATTTATTGCCGTGGTGATCTGGTGGGGTTGTGGACTCCGATGCGCAAGCGCGGGTTATGCCAAAAATTGTTGGCCACTTACGATGGACTTTTTGTCATTGTCGACAGACTTACAGAGGTCAACTATGTAATAGCTCGTCTCACGGCGAGTGGTCGACGAGCTGCCAAAACTCAAGTGGTTCATGTTGCCCGCCTGAAACTGTACACGCCACGACCACTTGACTGACTCGTCCGGCGGCCTTCGTCTGCGCGGAGGGGAATGTTGCGCACATGCACGAAGACAAAGAAGCGTACACGGTGAATGCACTTGTCGCCCAGAGCGAGAAAGGAAGAAGTTATCAGAAAGATCTTTAACCAGTCGGCCGCTTCTGATCTGCCCCTCACGACCTAATAAACGGCCCCTTTCAACGTCTACCAGTCTCTTTCAAACGTAACAATATATATATTTATATTTATTTATTTATTTATTTATTTATCTGACGAAGGCTGGTCCACCAGCTGAAAACGTTTAGTAAAGACGCTTCTGTGAAAGTTTCGTCGTCTCTTTCTTGCATATATATATATATATATATTGTAGGCATATATTGTAGGCATATATATATATTGTAGGCATATATTGTAACCACAGCGAGGCAGGAGTGCCTCGCTGTGGTTTGGTCCATACAAAAGTTCCGTCCTTATCTGTACGGCCGTCAATTCACCATCGTAACGGACCACCACGCCTTATGCTGGCTTTCTACAATGAAGAACTTGTCCGGACGCTTGGGTCGTTGGATTTTACGCCTACAGGAGTATCAGTTTGAGATTATTTATAAATCGGGTAAAAAACATCAAGACGCCGACGCTCTTTCTCGTTGCCCACTACCTACAGCGTCGTTCGACACTCCAGCTGCCACCTCCAACGACACCAGTGCGGACGTGACTCCCACTTCTGTTGCCTTGCTCGCCTCGCTGTACCAACCGCCAATCGACGATGAACAACCCTTCAGTTCTCACCAGCAGACTGACCCGTATTGTCGGCGCATTATAGACCACCTTTCAGGAGCTACGCGTCCACCCAATGCACGCCTTCGTCGACAACTCGAGCACTTCAAGTTTCAGGACGGTGTGCTGTATCGTCACATATATCACCCTGACGGCACACGCTGGGTACCTGTTCTGCCACGCGCTCTTCAACATCATGTACTTAACGCCTTTCATGACGATTTGACTGCTGGCCACCTAGGCTTTCACAAAACCTACGACCGCATTCGAAGCCGCTTTTATTGGCCTGGGATTTCTACCAGCGTAGCAAAGTACGTGGGTTCCTGCTCTCCATGCCAACTTCGCAAACTTCCGACATCTCCCCCAGCTGGTCAGTTACAGCCAATGACGTGCCCTACAACACCTTTCGAGGTCGTCGGTGTCGATCTTTATGGACCCCTTCCTGTTACTGGTGCTGGAAATAGATGGATAGTCATCGCCGTAGACCACATGACACGCTACGCCGAGACAACTTCAGTAGCTACTGGTTCAGCATCGGAAGTTGCTGACTTCGTCCTTCAGGCCATAATACTACGTCATGGTGCACCTCGTGTACTACTGAGTGACCGTGGAAAGGTGTTCTTATCACAGCTTTTAGGTGAAGTTCTTCGCGTTTCTGGTACCACACACAAGATGGCGTCTAGCTACCATCCTCAAACAAATGGTCTGACCGAGAGATTTCATCGAACCCTTGCCGACATGATCGCCGTATACATTCAACCAGATCACAGAAACTGGGATAAACTTCTACCGTTCCTCACTTTCGCCTACAACACCGCTGTTCAGCGCACAACAGGCTACTCACCGTTTTATCTCGTTTACGGACGTTCACCTACTTTCTTTATCGATGTTTCCTTCTTCACCAGCAATGGCCCTACATCACCATCTTCTTGCGAAGAATATATTTCTCGCCTTGCCCAGTGCCGCCAGCGTGCTCGTATGAACACGGAAGCTACGCAACAAGCAAGGAAGGCCGTCTACGACACCTCTCATCGTGTGGTATCATTCCGACCGGGTGACGAGGTGCTGCTATTGACACCAATTCGCACACCTGGTCTCTGCGACAAGTTCCAGCCTCGATTCATTGGCCCATATGTTGTTTTAGAGCAGACTTCACCTGTCAACTATCGTGTGACGCCTCTTGTCGTGCCAACTGACCGCCGTTACCGCAGCACCGAAATTGTACACGTTTCCCGCATGAAGCTTTTCACACGACGTTCCTCGTCACCTTGACTACCCGCCCGCAGCGGCCAGGCTGGCCGCTTCCACGGGGGGGGGGGAATCAGTGTAGGCATCTATGATGCGCTTCATCCTCATCTGAACAGCACTCAATCATCATCATATGTTCTGGCTGACAATCATCATCTGCTTGGCACGAGCGCTTCTTTGTCGGGTCCGTTGCGCTTGTTCGTTCCCGAGTTCACGGCCAATAAACCTCGCTACAACCGAGTCGTCATAATATATATATATATATTGTAACGGGGTTTATTTGCAGCGCAGAACGCAGAAAGCGAAGCAGTCAGCAGCGTCCGGCCAAGCGCAGCAAGCACGAGCTTATGCTGATGGCGATGCCTCTGATGCGCCGAGAAATGCCGCTGAAGCTCCTCTTCTTCACTACAATCGCCCTCCGCACAAAAAGACGCCATCCTGGCGGATTAGGGAGAAGAAACGACTAATGGGTCGTAATATGGCTTGAGACGAGAGACGTGGACAGTGTCGCGGCCGCGGTAGCGTAGGTCTGTGGATGGGATGATGGGCTCCACGATATAGTTGACGAGTGACGTTTGTTCTACAACGCGGTATGGCCCGATGTATTTGGGAAGAAGTTTTGCGGAGCGGCCAGGCGCGGTAGCAGGTGCCCGAAGCCATACTAATGAACCAGGTGGAAAGTTCGGAGCCGAACGGTCCCTAGTCTGGCGGGATTGCTGCTGCCACTGGTCCTCGGTAGAAAAATAGCGGGCAAGCTGGCGGCATTCTTCAGCATGTCGGGCAGCTTCGGACAGAGTTGTACTTTCGGACTCATAAGGTTTATATGGAAGAATAGTGTCTACTGTATTTGAAGGTTCTCGTCCGTACAAAAGAAAGTATGGCGAAAACCCAGTAGTAGCTTGTACGGCAGTATTATACGCGTAGGTGACGAACGGGAGAACTTGGTCCCAATTTGAATGATCAGAGGCGACGTACATCGACAGCATACTTCCAAGAGTACGGTTGAAGCGCTCCGTCATGCCATTTGTTTGAGGGTGGTACGCTGTACTTGTGCGGTGCACGATTCGGCGTTCGTTGAGTAATGCCTTCAAGGCGTCAGAAAGGAAGGCACGGCCTCTGTCACTTAAGAGCTCGCGAGGGGCCCCATGACGCAGAATGAAACGTTGCAATAGAAACGTTCCAACGTCACGGGCTGTGGCAGTCGGCAGCGCGGCTGTTTCGGCATAGCGTGTCAGATGGTCTATCGCAACAATAATCCAGCGATTACCAGCTAGAGTTGATGGTAGTGGTCCGTAAATGTCAATGCCGACGCGATCAAAAGGTCGACTAGGACAAGGAAGAGGTTGTGACGGGTAGACTTGCCCGGGAGGTAACTTTTGTCGTTGGCACTGAGCACACGAGCGAATGAACTTTCGCACGTAGTTATACATGCCACGCCAATAATATCTGAGTCGAAGCCTAGCGTATGTCTTGAAGAGGCCTGCGTGGGCGCACTGTGGGTCGCGTGAAAAGCTTCGCAGATGGCAGCTCGAAGATGGCGGGGTATCACAAGGAGACACTTGCGACCGTCAGAAAGGTAGTTGCGTCGATAAAGAAGATCATCCCTTAGGCAAAAGTTGCTAGCCTGGCGGCGGAGAGCGCGAGACGGCGAAGGAGTGAGAGGATCAGAAAGAATGCTTATGAGGCCACTGATCCAGGGATCCTTTCGTTGTTCCACCGTCATGTTGCGCAAGGCGGATGACGCAAGTGCAGGCTCGAGAGAAGAGAGGCAAACACCTTCATCCGATATGGGTGAGCGAGAAAGGGTGTCGGCGTCCGTGTGCTTACGACCAGATCTGTAAATAACGCGGATGTCGTATTCCTGAAGTTTGAGCGCCCAGCGAGCAAGTCGTCCGGAAGGGTCTTTAAGTGTGGATAGCCAACAAAGGGCGTGGTGGTCAGTGACGACGTCGAATGCGTGACCATACAGGTAGGGGCGAAATTTTCCAAGGGCCCAAATAATAGCTAAACACTCTTTCTCGGTCACGGAGTAGTTAGCCTCGGCTTTCGTCAATGTACGGCTTGCGTAGGCGACGACATATTCATCAAACCCTGCCTTTCGTTGCGCGAGCACAGCGCCAAGTCCAACACCGCTGGCATCAGTATGAACCTCCGTGGGAGCGGCAGGATCGTAGTGGCGGAGGATGGGTGGTGAAGTCAGCAGGTGGCGTAATTTGGTGAATGCATCGTCGCATGCTGGTGACCAGGTGGAAAGGTCCTTGTCGCCGCTAAGAAGGTCCGTAAGGGGCGCACATATGGAAGCAAAATTTCTAATAAAGCGTCGGAAGTATGACGACAAGCCGACAAAGCTTCTAAGTTCCTTCAAGTTTTTTGGCTTCGGAAAATCGGCGACTGCTCGAAGCTTGGCGGGGTCGGGAAGTATGCCGTCCCGCGATACGACGTGGCCAAGAATGGTGAGCTGCCGAGCACCAAAACGACACTTCTTGAGGTTGAGTTGAAGGCCGGCGTCAGTGAGACGTGTGAGGACGTGCTCGAGACGATTTAAATGGGTGTCGAAATCGGTGGAAAAGACAACTACGTCATCGAGGTAGCATAAACATGTGTTCCACTTGAGGCCTCGTAAAATAGCGTCCATCATTCTTTCAAAAGTGGCTGGAGCGTTACAAAGGCCGAAAGGCATAACGGTAAACTCGTATAACCCGTCAGGTGTGACAAATGCTGTTTTCGGTCGGTCAGATGCTTCCATAGGAACTTGCCAGTATCCAGACCGTAAATCCAGCGAAGAAAAATATTCTGCTCCCTGCAAACAGTCAAGGGCGTCGTCTATTCGAGGTAACGGGTAAACGTCCTTGCGGGTGATCTTGTTTAAACGTCGATAATCCACACAGAACCGAATGGAGCCGTCCTTCTTCTTAACAAGAACGACCGGTGACGCCCAGGGACTGTTAGAAGGCTGTACAATACCCCGCTGGAGCATGTCAGCAACCTGGTCGTCAATAACACGGCGCTCCGACGCTGAGACTCGGTAGGGGCGCTGCCGTAGAGGCGTATGGCTTCCTGTGTCAATCTTGTGAGATATGTTCGATGTGCGACTGAGGCCAGAAGCGTGGCTGTCAAAAGAAGTACGAAACTTTTGCAGCAAGTTCACTAACTGGCTTCGTTCTGACGAAGACGTTGCGACATCGATGGAGCGGTGGAAAGCGTCAAGGAGTGACTGGTCAACAACAGAGTCAGAAATGAGTGCGCTGAGGTCCGTAGAAAGTAAACTAGATGGAGCGTCAAAAATGTGACGGGCGTCGATCGGATGCACGTGACCGAGACATTCACCATAGAATAAAGGTAAAGGCCCTTCTAGCGTATTGTACACGAGCATCTTCGTGACGCCATGGTGGAGAGTAAGGAGAGCAATGGGCAGTGGAGAACATTTCCGTTGAATGAACAGGGCAGAGGGCGTAAATACAACATCACCGTCGGAAATAGCGTCACACGACACAGTCACCAGCAGAGAAGAGCGCGGTGGTACGGTGGTGTCGTCGGAAACAAACAGTTTATAACACGGCAGGGAGGCTTCGACAGCGTCAACATCAGGAAGTGCAGATAGCTCAAGTTCAGCGCGACAGCAGTCAATGACGGCATTATTATTCGCAAGGAAGTCCCAGCCGAGTATCATGTCATGGGAACACGAGGGCAGCACTACGAATTCGACAATATACACAATCCCTTCGATGACGACTCGTGTGGTGCAGGCTGCGAGAGGTGTTACACTTTCTGCGTTAGCCGTTCTAAGAGAGAGGCCGGATAATGGTGTCAGAACTTTGCGGAGTTTGCGGCACAGGTTCATGGACAGGACGGATAGAGCGGCTCCGGTGTCAACAAGCGCCATGACGACGATACCATCGACTGACACTTCAATGACGTTAGCTGGACAGGGGCGAGGACTTGTGCATGGCGACGGGGACGCAGTTCGTGCCTCGGGAACTGCGGCCGTTAGTTTTCCTGGTCGGTGGGTCCGGAACGGCGACGCATAGGGGAAAGCGAACGTTGACGTGGAGATGGGGAGCAGCGGGTCGGGCCGTGTGGACGATCAGAAGGAAAGGAAGAGGAAGGAGGGCTTGAAGGCGTAGACGAAAACTGAGGGTCGAAAGAGGGCATTCGTCGAATGTTCTGGGCAGCCTGGCGACGACGACAATAACGTGCCAC
Source organism: Rhipicephalus microplus (assembly GCF_043290135.1). NCBI lineage: Eukaryota > Metazoa > Arthropoda > Arachnida > Ixodida > Ixodidae > Rhipicephalus > Rhipicephalus microplus. The sequence goes on along the minus strand of NW_027464585.1, from coordinate 22,028,209 downwards.
GTGGCCAACACCACCACAAGAAAAACATATGGGACGGTTGTCGTAGGTCCGCCATTGGTCGGAGTAGACTCCGACTTGCGGCTGGGGGGCAGAAAACTGCGGCCGAGGTGGTATCTGCATAGGCGGCGGTGAATAGGTCGGCGGTGAATAGGTCGGCGGTGAATAGGTCGGCGGCGAAAAGGGCGGCGGCGAATACATAGGCGCTGACTGGAACGCAGGCTGTCGAGGTCGAGCAACGGCTTCGGCGTACGTGAGAGGTGCGGCGACTGGGGGAGGTTCACGGGCGGGAGGAAGAACTTGTGCGACCTGGTCTTGAATGAAGTCGCGGAGTGTAGACGGCGATCTGCGTGGTTGATCGGGTACACAGGACATCAAAGAGAGCTGACGAGCGACCTCAGCGCGGATGAACTCTTGGATCTTGGAGAGAAGAGGGGCATGGTCTTCTCCTATGCCAAGGGTGGAAAGGCTGGACGAAGAGTCGTCGAGCACCGAGGGACGTCGGGTGGAAAGACGTTGCCTGCGCAACTCGTCAAAACTCTGGCATAACTCGGTCAGTTCTAGGACAGTGCGAGGACTCTTTGAAAGCAACATTTGGAAAGCGTCGTCCTCAATGCCCTTCATGATATGCTTGATCTTAAGCTCTTCGGACATTGACTCGTTCACTCGCTTGCAAAGGTCCAGAACGTCCTCAATATAGCTTGTGAAATTCTCACCAAGCTGCTGGGACCGAGTATGTAAGCGTTGTTCTGCACGGCGTTTGCGTACCTCAGGCCGCCCGAAAACTTGTGTGAGGTTCGTTTTGAAGGCCGACCATGTAGGGAGTTCCGCTTTGTGGTTTATAAACCACAGCTTGGCCACGTCCGACAGGTAGAAAGAGACGTAGGCCAACTTGGTGGTGTCATCCCATTTGTTGTGAGTACTCACTCGCTCGTACATTGAAATCCAGTCGTCAACATCCTTGTCTTCTGTGCCTGAGAAGACAGGGGGATCTCGCAGACGCAGAGAACCGGCGCAGAGAACAGTAGGCGGTGCCGGTGGAGGAGTTGGAGTGGCGCTTGCGTCGGTAGGCATAATGGATGGTAAAGTGCGATTCCGAAGCTCCAGGGTGATCGAAACCCAGCACCTCCACCACTTGTAACGGGGTTTATTTGCAGCGCAGAACGCAGAAAGCGAAGCAGTCAGCAGCGTCCGGCCAAGCGCAGCAAGCACGAGCTTATGCTGATGGCGATGCCTCTGATGCGCCGAGAAATGCCGCTGAAGCTCCTCTTCTTCACTACAATCTATATATATATATATATATATATATACATATATATATATATATATTCATGTATATAAATATATATATATATATTGTGGTAACGCCTTTGAACAGTGGGTAGTCCTCTTCGGCGCCTTCTAGTGGGTCGCCCTTTTCATAAGAAGAAGAGCAGCTCGTGCAGAGAGTCGATCCCCGCATTGACTGTCGCTGTCGTGAATCATCGCTGGGTGTGCGCCAATAAACCGCTTAACAATTTGGTGGGGAGTGCTGAGAGCGCTGTGCCCTTCAAACACCTTCGGTCCGCATTCGATGCCCTTGGAGCTTCGATCCCGTACCGTGCCTCCAACCATGCACCAAGACGCCGCCCAGCGAACGCTTCCTCCTACGCCGACGCCATGTCCCGGTGTCCCCCGCATCCGCGACCCTCCTGTTTTCACCGGAGCGGATGGCACCGACGTCGAGGACTGGCTGGCCATGTACGAACGCGTGAGCGTCCCTAACCGTTGGGACGAGGCAGGTAAACTCGGCAACCTGTTTTTCTATCTCGCGGGTGTGGCGGCATGTGGTACAACAACCACGCATCTGATTTCCCGACATGGTCCGCTTTTAAAACCGCTGTCGTCGACGTGTTCGGTCGCTCGGCCGTTCGTAAGCTGCAAGCTGAACAGCGTTTACGTGAACGAGCCCAGCAGACCGGCGAGTCCTTCACAAGTTATATCGAGGACATCCTTGACTTGTGCAAGAAAGTCGACCTGAACATGTCAGAGGCTGACAAAATCACGCATGTTCTAAAAGGCGTCGCCGACGATGCCTTCACCATGCTCCTGGCGAAGAACCCCCACACTGTGGCAGAAGTCATCATGTTATGCCAAAGTTACGACGAGCTGCAGCGGCAGCGTTTGATGACCCGTCGACCGCCACAACATGATGCTGCTCTCTCGGCCTTGTCAGCAGTTCCTGACCACGCAACCTTTCTCGCCGAAATCAAGTCGCTCGTGCGTGAGGAAGTTGCCCGCCTGGTCTCTCTACTGGCTTTTGCTTCCCCACAACATGCTTAACAGCCATCAAGTACACTTCTACCTCCGCTCCGCCGAGCCATTCAGCAGGAAATCGCGGAGGTCGTCCCTGAATACCACCAGCTGCCTCCGGCATCTGTGCCACTCAGCTACGCCCAAGTTGTTGCCAGGCCGCCCCCACCGATTTCTGTCACTGCTCCCCTAAATTACACCGAATCCGTCGCGAGGCCCCAGGCCTTTGGAGAAACTGCCTCTTCTACATACGCCGGCGTCACCCACGTGCCCCGAGTGCCGCCTACCATGCACTCTTATCAGCAGCCGGCTCGCCAATGGCGTTCTGCGACATGGATGCGGCCCGCAAACCAATGGCGCACTGCTGACAATCACCCCATCTGCTTTGCTTGTGGTTGCGTCGGTCACGTAGCACGCTATTGCAATCGTGTGCAGGAACCGCAAGTCGCCTCCAACTTTCCAAGCCAGTCAAGCCGCTTTTATGACCAACCGCCGCTTATGTCACCGTCGCCCCGCCCCGTTCCGTCTACCCGCCGTTCACCATCTCCACAACGTCGCTCACTGTCGCCAATGCGGCCCCGTCCACTCGAGGGCGACCAGAAAAACTAGTCGTTGCAGTCGACGAGGCAAGGGCTGCGACGCTGTCGAACTGCGGAAGCCCTCAGGAAAGCCCGTCGAACGTGATGAACGTGCTTGTGGATGGCGTTCGTGCATCTGCCCTTGTAGATACTGGAGCCGCCGTGTCCGCGATGGACGAAAAACTTAGCCGATTACTGCGCAAAGTGACCACGCCGATTTGCGGGCTCTTCCTCCGTACAGCCAGCGCCCAAAGCATTCACCCTACAGCGATGTGCACAGCCCGCCTTATGATTCAGGACGTGATGTATGCGGTTGAATTCATCATAATTTCTTCATGCTCTCACGACGTCATCCTAGGATGGGATTTTCTCTCCCGCCACGACGTCGTCATTCATTGCGCACCAGCAGAAATAGAACTCATGACATTCTGTTTTTTGACGCCAGCCGACAGTTCATCTGCTGCAAACAAATTACTCGTCAGAGACGACACTCAAGTGCCTGCAAACTCGTTCGTTGCAGTGTCGCTCTACTGCGCAAGCCTTTCTCACACCGCTGCACTACTCTCGCCATCTCATCGTGTTTTCATAAAAAAAATCTTGCTGGTTTCTTTCGCGACCGTGCAACTCACTCACGCCAGCACCACAATTTTTGTTGTGAACTCATCTCCGTACAGCGTTACGTTGATGCAAGGGGAATGTCTCGGCAGCGTGGAACCCATCGAAGACGTGCAAGTTATGGGTCAAACCGATGACATGCACTGCTCAAGTTCCTGTACGCTTGGTGCTGTTTTGACATCTGCTTCATCATCCGATGATATATTCGGTCCCTGCATACCCGACGACCTTACGCTGGGCCAGCGTTCCCAGCTTTTGGGCCTGTTGGAAGAATTCCGCTCTTTTTTCGATGTCGCTATACCTTCTCTCGGCCGCACATCCACCGTTACGCATCGCATCGACACAGGCGCACAGCCACCGCTGCGGCAACGTCCATATCGCGTATCTCCCATAGAACACCGTCTAATCAACGAGCAAGTCGACGACATGCTTCACCGCGATGTTATTCGCCATCTAGCAACCCCTGGGTATCTCCTGTCGTTCTCGCCACGAAGAAGGACGGTTCTGTGCGGTTCTGTGTGGACTACCGACGCCTCAACAAGATCACTCGTAAAGACGTGCATCCACTACCGCGGGTAGATGACGCGATCGACAGCCTGCAAGGAGCACAATCCTTTTCATCCCTCGATTTGCGCTCAGGGTACTGGCAAGTACCTATGGCTGAGGACGCTCGACCGAAGACCGCTTTTGTCACCCCTGACGGCTTGTACGAGTTCAACGTTATGCCGTTTGGGCTGTGCAATGCGCCCGCCACTTTTGAGCGCATGATGCATACAGTTCTGCGTGACCTGAAATGGCACACGTGCCTGGGCTACCTCGATGACGTCGTCGTTTTTGCTCCTGACTTCTCGATGCATCTTCAACGTCTTCGGCATGTTTTAACGCGTCTGAGCAACGCCAGTCTGCAACTGGACCTAAAGAAGTGCCAATTTGCAGCTCGGCAGCTGACAATACTCGGCTACGTCGTGTCCAAGGTCAGGATTCTCCCTGATCCAGCCAAGCTTCAGGCCGTGACCGAGTTCTTCAAGCCGACATCCGTCAAGGAACTGCGCAGTTTCGTACGACTGTGTTCCTACTTTCGGCGCTTCATTCGAAACTTCGTGACTATCATATCGCCGCTGACGAAGCTTTTCGGAAGTAATGGGCCTCTCCATTCGTGGTCATCACAGTGCGACGACGCTTTCAGAACGCTTCGTCGTTTGTTGACGTCGCCTCCCATACTCCGCCACTACGACCCTACGGCCTCTACAGAGGTACATAAAGATGCCAGTGGTGTCGGCCTCGGCGCTGTCCTTGCGCAGCGCAAACCAGGGTTCCCGGAATATGTCGTGGCGTACGCGAGCCGTACGCTTACTAAAGCCGAGACTAATTACACAGTCACCGAGAAAGAATGTTTGGCAATCGTATGGGCCCTTGCAAAGTTCCGGCCTTATTTGTATGGTCACCCATTTGATGTGGTCACCGACCACCACGCACTATGCTGGTTGTCGTCATTGAAAGATCCCTCAGGCCGTCTCACCCGGTGGGCACTTCGCCTGCAAGACTATGACATCCGCGTGCTGTACCGTAATGGAAGGCAACATGCTGACGCCGACGCCCTGTCGTGCTCTCCCTTGCCTGACGACAATGCCAACAACTCAGTGTCTCACCTTGCCATTTCTTCGATTAGCATTTATGCCATTGCTACTCAACAGCGCAAGGATCAATGGACTGCCTCACTGATAGACTTGCTGACTGATCCACCCACTTCATCCACTCGCGCGTTGCGTCGTCAAGCCCACCATTTCGCCGTTCGCGATGACCTCCTCTACCGACGCAATTACAACGGTGACGGCCGCCAGTGGCTACTAGTCATACCTCGCAGTCTGCGCTCTGACATATGCGAATTCTTTCATTCTGATCCGCAATGTGCGCACTCCGGAGTATCGAAGACTTACCACCGCATTCGCCAACGGTACTTTTGGCGTGGCATGTACCGCTACGTGCAGAAATTCGTTCGCTCCTGCATATAATGTCAGCGCCGCAAAACTTCAACGCACCTGTCACCGGTAGGTTTGCAACCTCTACATTGCCCTGCCAGGCCGTTTGGGCAAGTTGGCATCGATTTGTATGGGCCACTTCCACTAACATCGGCTGGTAACCGCTGGGCCATTGCTGCTGTGGACCACTTCACGCGATACGCCGAAACGGCCGCTCTTCCCGCGGCTACAGCGAGCGATGTGGCCCCCTTTCTGCTCCAACGATTCTTTCTGCGACACGGTTCACCCCAGGAACTGCTCAGTGACCGAGGCCGTGTCTTCCTGTCTGAAGTCGTTGAAGCCATTCTCAAAGAGTGCAACGTTGTCACTGCAAAACTGCTGCTTACCACCCGCAGACGAATGGCCTCACCGAACGCTTCAACCGTACGCTCGGCGACATGCTCTCCAAGTACGTCGCCACCGATCACACAAATTGAGATTCCATTCTACCCTTCGTCACCTACGCATATAATACCGCCCCTTAGAGCACAACTGGCTTTTCACCTTTCTTTTTATTATATGAAAGGCACCCGTCACACACCATCGACAGGATACTTCCGTACAGGCCAGATCCGTCTGAGTGGGCACCTATTTCTGCTGCAGCCAAGCTTGCTGAAGAGTGTCGAGAGCTTGCAAAGACCTTTACTGCGCATGATCAAGAGCGGCAAAACAGCATTCGCGCTGACGCCAGCACTACTGCGCCCACGTTCCTCCCTGGAGCGCTCGTCTGGCTCTCGATCCCTACTACTGCAACTGGCCTATCTTCAAAACTATTGCCCAAATACGAAGGCTCCTACCGTGTCATCAAATGCACTTCCCCAGTCAACTACTTAATTGAACCCATCGAACCATCTTCGGACATGCGTCGTCGAGGACGCTACATTGTTAACGTGGAGCGCCTCAAGGCCTACCATGACCCGCTCATTGTAACCAGCTGTTAGGTCGCCAGGTGGCTCCCTTTTCGTACCCGGGGTAGTTGTGGTAAAGCCTTTGAACAGTGGGTCGTCCTCTTCAGCGCCTTCTAGTTTCATAAGAAGAAGAGCAGCTCGTGCAGAGAGTCGATCCCCGCATTGACTGTCGCTGTCGTGAATCATCGCTGAGTGTCCGCCAATAAACCGCTTAACAATATATATATATATATATATATATATATATATATATATATATATATATATATATATATATATATATATATATATATATATATATATATATATATATATATATATATATAGTCAAGTAGATCCTCGGTGAGCGGTCACAACGTGGTTTATTTCGACGTTTCGGCCTAGAGTCTGGCCTTCATCAGGCCTTCATCCTGATGAAGGCCAGACTCTAGGCCAAAACGTCGAAATAAACCACGTTGTGACCGCTCACGGAAAATCTACTTGACTATATGCAACGCTACAGCCACACTCAACCACCATGCCTGCCTATATATATATATATATATATATATATAGTTATATATATATATATATATATATATATATATATATATATATATATATATATATATATATATATATATATATATATATAACTTTTTTTCTCAAGACTATATTTTCATATTCAAACGTCAGCTAATGGTAAGAATGATATTAGCCCTTGGAAACCTTTCAGTAAATGATCAGAGGTTTGTATAGTGTGTAAATCACTGGTATGTTTGTATCTCTCTGCCTTTTCTCCTTACAAGTCTTCTGAACCGAAAGCTTTCCTATCATTGATCTACCGAAACCTGAGTATGGGTTGCAGGAAATCGTGGGATATTTATAAAAACGATGGCTGCGCAGTGGTCTCTAGGTGGTCCAGGCGGTCTCCCATACGCGCAAAGCCACAAAAACTCTCTTGTGCTTCTTTAGAAATCCAGACTTCACGAAGGCTTGGGAAAGAAGAGCGCGAGATCATGCTTTGAAGTCTCGAGCTAACTATCTCTTCTTACTCTTCGTCCTCTCCCTGTCGTTTCTTTTTGCAATATTATCCCTTTGCCTCTCTCGAGGTATATGGTAGCTAACCGTGCCAAGCTTGATTAAACTAAAAGCTTTTCTTCGTGATTTCTTTCTCTTTATTCATTGGGCCTGACACAGCTTTTATGAAGGAGTCTTGATTGCAAAAGTTCTCACTACTTGGAGATGCCAGGAATATGAAGTTATCCATGCTATGATATGACCATGTTCTTTTGCCTGAAATACCATATTGTGTCCCACTTCAAAAATAAAAGTGTCTATAACGAAATTTCGATGCCGTATACCCTAGCTGAGTTTTTACTGATACAGGTCTCTTCTGGTGCCATCTCCTATGTGCTATAATGCCAGGAGCCTGAAAATATTGATCATTTTGGGTTAGCGTGCCGTCATTTTACTCGCCATAAAAAGCATTTCAAAAAGATATTCACATACTTAAAAGTTACTCTGAATTCCCAGAACATTTTTTCCCTTGGTGTTTCTTTTCGGGATTCAGTAACAGGGACATCTGCTTAGCCATATGCTAATTTCTCTTTCTTCTTATTCTTTCTCTTTCTCTCTTCTGTTCACACAAGAAGAAGTTCCTGTTAACACAATTTCGTAGAAAATATTTGTACTTCGGAATTTTTTATTACTTAACTGGTTTCCAAAATAATGCAAGCTGTTACTGTATGTAGTACCCTCAATAATAAATTTCTGTCTATTTCACTGGCGATCAATTGTCGATCACTCTATACTAAAATTAAAAATTTTCTTAATATTTATCGCAAGTTTCCTTGCCGATACTCAGTAAAGGCAAGTTTCCATAAATCAATTCAAGACAAGCAAGCAAGCATGTCAGCGCATAGTTCATTGTGGCGCCATCACACGAGATTCAACGAAAGCGTAAAGTATCCACTCTGATATTTTAGTGAACACGATGCTTGGCCTGTTTCCCAATACAGCGATGGAAATACCAATACAGATGTCACTATACTAATAAAGCTGTAACAAGTGACTAAAAAAAAATCACAGCATACCCAAGGAGGGAATGATGACAAGTGGGTGAAGCGTTCGTCTGTCTGTCTATCTGTCTGTCTGTCTGTCTGTTCGTCCGTCCGTGCGTCCATGCGTCCGCTACTATAACCCTAGAGCATGCATCAGACGGATCACGAACGCTTCCCCCCCTCAACATCATTCACTCTGTTGATATGCTGCGAATTTCTTATTACAATAGTGCCATGTCTGCTATTTATTCCTCAACTATACGAAAACCAATAAATTCATCTAGCGATATTATTTCCGAAGACATACACAGACAACGCATTCAACTGAGGAATTCTTCAAACTAACTAGAAGCGGCTACTACAACATACTACGAAAGAACGATTTACAACCTAAAGAGCTTCGCTCCTAAATTCGACCATTTGCAGGTGTGTTTCAAACCCGAAAATTTTGAGTGGAAAGCGGCCATTCGACTTCTCAACAACTTTCGAGAAGCTGCGCGCACCTCCTAAAGCAACGACACACGCCACACTACCGACTACAGCAGCACGAGCGGATTGACCCTGTTTGGGCTTCACTTCAATGGTGCTATTGTCGACATTCCGAGCAGTCTGCTGTTCTAGAACACTTCACTTTGGCTGACTAATTTACGAGTTTTGCTACATTTAGCTTCATGCATGTGATCTAATAATTATAGTTACTGGGGCTGAACTTCCCAAAACCACCAGATAAAATTATCAGATGTGCCATCGGGTAATGTCGGCCATATAGGGTTCCTTAACGTGCACCTAAAGTAAACGGGCCCCCGTAGCATATTCACCTGCATGAAAAATGCTGCTGCTGCCGCTGCTGGTATTTCGCCATCGGGTCAGTTGTCGAGCACCACGACCACTAAGCCGCCCTGGTGAGTATTTAAGTGGCTTTTCGGTAGCAGAATTATATTGACGAATGGTTTTCTTTCGCACGATAACGTTGAAATAGCAATATCTTGTATCCTAATATACCTAATACATTATTCAACACATCATAAGTGCATATTACCGTACACGTCCTGTGGCATGCCCCGCTGTGGTGGTCTAGTGACTAAGATACACGGCTGTGGACCCGCAGCCGAGTACCTTGTCCTTAAAATCCCGGCTGCAGCAGCTCCATTTTCAATTGAGGCGAAAATGTTGTAGGCCCGTGTGCTCAAATTTGGGTGCACGTAAGGAACCCCAGGTGGTAGAAATTTTCGGAGCCCTCCACTACGGCGTCTCTCATAATCATATGATGGTTTTGGGACGTTAAACCCCACATATCAATCAATCCATTGGCATATGTCATGATGCTGGTGCAAATTATTTAAAATAGCGCCGAACATTGATACCTGGAACTCAGTAATTTTATATAGTACGAGAAATTTTTACACCGAAAGTGATTATGATATCAGAACACGGGTGATGTGCGACCCTGTAGTTGTCCGCCGTCGCCGGCGCCACTGGTGTACGTAACTGGTATCGCAAAAAAAGATAAGAAAATGTACTATATAAATAAAAACACTAGAGATACAATGGTATTCGAACCCGGGTCCACTGTGTGTCAGCACAGCATTCCGCCACTGAGCAATGTCGGTCCTTGTATTAGCTCGTTCCCCAACTGGGCAGGCTTTACGCTGAGAAAGGAATTGGGCTTATGTGGCTAATAAAGCGTTTTAGAACATCAAAAAACAACCAGGCTTCACACAATGCGAATTGTGTAACGAGTGGATCTTCCAATGCTACAACCCACTAGAAAAGCTTATTCTTGAATACCTACTACGTGTGCCGCATACCCACATCAGGCATAAATAATTGTCGTATGCCACTGCATAAAGATTGATACAAAATTCCTTGCAAGTGTGTAGCGGACACCACACTTCTTCGAAGAATGACGAAAGATAGCGTAGTGAATGCCAGCCGACTAAACAAAAATTATGAATAGTTATGGCGTAGTGGGTACCCAGAAAGTGTGCTTGTAGCAGTTACCCAAGAGTGTTTAGAAAAGCCTCTGAAAAGCCGCTCTGCTGGCTTTCGCTATGAGTGTGCTGCTCGTTCCGCGCGAGCCTGTCTGTTTTTTTATCTGCTGGTGCACAAGCACTTTTTTTTTCTTCTCTATATAGGCAATTGGCGCATTATCTATTCTATGTGCTGATTAATGCCCGAATGTCACGTTCTAATATTTAGGAGCTGCAATGACACCTTTTCCTGTCTTGATCGTAATTTTGGCTAACTTCTGGTTACATAGACAGAATTTTTGGGGGTGGGGAGGGGATAGGAATCGATGACTTAGTTACGCTTACGTATGTACGGTGCATGAATTTGTATATTTGTGTATGTAGAAGCATGCTACATCAAAAATTTTCGGGAGGGGGTGAAGCCCCAACCCCTAGACCACTCCGGCCGTGCCAGTGTTATTTTCGTTTGAAATCGTTGACTGGGTGAGTTCGTCATTCAAGATACTTGAAATAGATATTGTATTTTAATGTGATTGTCTCTGAGACGCGCTCGTATTTTACCTACTTTCATTCGTTCGGAGTTATTATTCATTTGTGAGAGTGCAGCTAACACTCAGTACGAACTGGTTCAGTAGGAGCAATTTAACCAAGTTCTAGTTAAGAGTCCTGGACTACACATTCATGGGGAAGACCACCGTGGTAGTAATAACTCGTTCAATTGCCATTGAAGGTCATGGTCTTGTGCAAGAGTACCCACGGTGTACTTCGGTTTGGGTGCAGGGTAAACAGCTCAGGTGTTCATAATAATTGGAAATCACGACACGTTCATTTTTATAAGGTGATTTTTGTACTTAAGCATCTCATATAAATGTTGTTCTAATAATAAAATACTTTAATTGTTATTATTACGACTAATAAAGGTATCACGCCACTAGCGCGGCTCCCACAAGTTCATTTCTGCAGGAATCGTTGAGGTCATCGAAAAATTGGCTCCTCATTTCTTTAAGAGAATGATATAAATCAGCCCACTTAATTGAGAGAGTTCATTAAGAATGTCTCGACCTTAGGAGCTGAAAGGTAGTGAAGGACCACATGGTGTCAGATTAGCACTCGACCGAGGATAGTTTGGTGTCATACAGAGTTAGATTTTAGCATGATTGGTTCTTATAATGCCTGTTTATAAAATTCATTTAAACGATTCATATGATCGGACGATCCTTTAATTATTTTTTTTCGTTATGCGATAATAAATTGAACACTGCTGCCAAGTTTCAATTCAGAGAACGCCTGAAGTGAAGCGATCGCAGAAAAAAGTCGATGAAGACAGTGGGACAGAGGCTGATAGAAGACGAATAGCACTCCTATAAGCTTGCTGCACACTCTAGTATAGAAGTTCACTATAACCAGGGAGGTTAAAGTTATATTTCCTAGAGTGGAGAAGGCGGCCCTCAGGTGAAGCCGTGTGCCGTTATCTTGCTTAGGCAGGAAGCGCGCCTTCCTCAACTCAAGCGGCTGCGGCCGCACAGGTGTTCTAGATGTTCGCCGGCGTTGTATAGCCTCCGGATGGCGCAATGAATACATCGTGCCTTTCTTAAGGATACGTAAGTCATGCGAGATGGTTTTCTGGTATATTGTTTAAGATGTTAGTATCATATTTAGAGCTTGATTTGATTGATTGATATGTGGGGTTTATCGTCCCAAAACCACCATATAAACATGAGAGACGCCGTAGTGGAGGGCTCCGGAAATTTCGACCACCTTAGTTTCTTTAACGTACACCCATATCTAAGCACACGGGCCTACAACATTTCCGCCTCTATCGGAAATGCAGACGCTGCAGCCGGGATTCAAACCCACGACCTGCGGGTCAGCAGCCGAGTACCTTAGCCACTAGACGACCACGGTGGGGCGAATATTTCGAGCTGGATGAAAACTGTATGCTGGAGCACACGCATGTTCATAGTTCTCAACCAGTATTCGTATATCTGACGCTCAATCTTTTTTTCCTAACGGATTTCGTATGGATCAAAATGTTCGAAACACTTCGGGGTGTGCTTTTGAACACTCGTGTCACTAGATGACGGAATGACTGGTAGCGAAAATACTGCGATCACATATGTTAGAGGCACTTGTAAAATTGTTACAACCGGATTGGACCGTCACCCGCTAGTTGACCTACTGGGCTAGATGCGTTTTCAAAACACCTGGAATTTCCACTTTACAAATCCTTCTGCTTGTTAATACCACTAGAGTGGTAAGCGAGAGGGAAATGAACGCATCGTTAACTATTAGTTTATAATAAATAAGCGTCTCCGTCATTTCGTTTTTGATTACTGGCAGCGGCATAGCCAGAATAGCTCAAAGTGCGCGACACGTACGGAGTGCGCTGTGGTTGAGCTATTAGCTATTATGGATCGCCACCAACTAGTCTGGTCATAAACCTTGCGAAGCCAATTTTGTTTCGATGGTTTTGAGAGGGTGTTTTGTTGTTTTCGGGAGGGGCATCTCCTTGAAATCCCCATGTACCGCTCCCTATGCCATGGCGAAAAAATTTTTGGGGAGAACGGAGGAAGGGCGGGGGGGGGGAGACGGGTTTGGCTTGCCGATCTCTGGCTACGGCCCTGCCGTAGCCAGGGATCGGCAAGCCAAACCCTGTGTTAATTGTTGTTGTATTAATTAGAAGCTTTACTTGTTTCCACGGGGGTAGCTAACATTGTTTGGGCAACACACAGGGACCTGTTTTTTTAGCATTTGTGCGTTTTATTTTGTTATTTGAAGTGCAGCGAGTAAAGACCATTGTCTAAACTGTGCAATGTTTGTGGTGCAACTAACTACAATGAAAGCGATCATATCCGAGCGATACTCATGCCATCATTTGTATTCAACTTGAAGATGTGAGAGTTCTATCGACTACATGATAGCTCTTAAAAAAGGTTTGTGTTTTCTAAGGGGAGCTCAAACAGCCCCAGAAAGAAATTATACCACCGAGAAATTCTAGTGAACCAAAAGGGCCAGGCTTTGTTCTCCAGATAAATAAAAGGGATCAAGAATTAAAAGCCCATTGCTGAAAGTTGGTGTTGGGGGGAAAGGCGGCTCTCTGCAGTTTTCAATCATAAGTACATCTCTTGTTCGATGTGCATATCCTTCTGTACATGAGAAGCTTGGGACACCCACTTTTATAATCCACGCTAAGAAAGTGGTCGAAATCTTCTTATACATAAAACTTTGTCACATGAAGAAGAAAATAAACAAGAAATAAATGCCGCGAAAGTAAGGTCAGCTCTCCCAATTATGCTTCTTTAAAAACAATGAAAACAGCATTGTATACCTTTTGTCAGTGTGCATTATTGCAAGTAAAACGCCCAGAGAAACGAAGTAGAGTCGACTGTATTTTTGTTTGCCACTTGATTTCTTAATTGACAATTTACCATTTAATGCCCACCATAACCGTCAAGAACCATGGCAGAAAGAAGCGGCGGGCGTGCTTTGGCTATACCGTATTTGCCTAGATGGCCACCACAGCTTCACTGCGCCTCTTGGGTATGTATAGGCCACCTCGACCCCAGCAAGATTTATTTAAACCTCCTTGACCATAACATGTTAGCTCAGCAATGAACCACTAAACAAGGCGTCAGTGGCGGTGAGGGCCATCCTTCCGCCTATTGGAATTCCGGCTATGCTTCTCATTTTGACCTACGCGCACTGAAGCATTGAGACGCTCTTGAATAAAAAAAAATCTTTCTGATGATAGGCAGTCTTATCAGGTTCGAAAGGAAAAATATCACGTGTGCTTAATCATTGAGCAGGCACAAGCATTGTTCTTCTGCGAAGTTTCCTGCGACAAGAACAAGAAGGCTTGGTAACCACGTGCGGCTCGAAACGAAGAAAGTGACAGAATGTCTTCGATAAACCGATACAGGCCAAGGAAGTTGTCTTACGTAATGGACACAAAAACCACTCCTAATTAAAACCTAAGTTCGAAATCAATTTTTTATTCAGCAAATTTCTTCGAGTACTTCCGGGAACAATGCGCAAGTATAAAGGCAGAAAGCTGCTGTCTTCGCAGCTTACAAGGTTTCTACTCTCGTTTTTTTTTTGCTTAGCGTCGGAAACGAAAGAACTTTTATAGAGACATTTGAACATTGATCAGCGAACTTCAGCATATCAGGAAAAAGTTCGTTATATCAAAGTTTGAGGTTGTATAAAATGAATAACAACACAAAGATGAAAAGCAAGCAAGCGAAGAAACAACGTACAGACAATCACGGAACAATGCGCACGTAGCTATGCAGCCAAACAGAAATTCAATATAAAAATTTAGCCACGTATCCGCGTGCTTGTCTGCAAATGTCTGCGTCTTTGTGCCAGCGTCGATTCATCGCTTTTTCAGTGTAGGCTAGGAAACGCCGTGATTTTTAGAATTACGTGTCTATGTATATCCCAGTAAAGGAGCACACCATGTACTTAACGCTTACATATTGATATTGCTCCTCAGATAGGTGTAGTAATTGCTTTTTGATTCACAATGTTCCAAGCATGAACGCAGGCGCCATTTCAAGATTACTGCACGTTGAGAAAATGTTGAAACTTTGGCCAAGTCGCTGAAATGTGGGGCAGACAGACAGAAAGAGAGACACACGAAAATTTCTGCGTTTAAGCATTGCAAGAAAGACTACCGTCTTCAAAAGTATGCAACATTATGCGCAAGAAACAAGAACGCACAGTCATACTGGAGAACTCAGGAGAAAAAAACGCGAGCTAAGAATAACTGAGTTGGTTGATATGTATGCTTTCATACGCACAAGATTTGCAAACACGAAGAAGGTAAAAAAAGTCAGAATGGGACACCTAGTGATGGTGCGCACAACGCGTCGAAAAAGAATAAAGGCACAAAAACGTATCAGCGCATAACTACGCAAAAAGAGAACCAATCAATGTGACACGCATAGAGTTTACATTGAAGATAACTTATAAGGCCTTTTGTTTCACCTTTATTCAAGTTAATCGATCATTGCCCCTCGTCAGCTGTACCGCAAGGATCCATCTTAGAACCACTGCTTTTTTAAAATTTGACATGCACGCTATTGCTCACGATCCAGGTGACCACGTGACTGTCAGTTTGTTCACAGATGATGGCTTATTATATTGTGGAATTAATAACTAGAACGATCTGGTGTCGCTTAAGCAAGCTTTTAATGCTGTAGAAAGATGGGCCACTAAATAACAATCGAAAACAATGAATGCCAATCAGCTGTGCTCAGGTTTACAAACGGAAAAAAGTACGTAATAAATTGTCATTGTTAGATAAATACTACACCTAAATGAAGCTGATGCGTACCTGCTCTTAATATTTTCAAACGACTTACGTTGGACATCACATTTCCATGACATTTGTGCAGCTGCAGAAAACAAATTATGGTTCTTTCGCCGCAAACTAAAACTAGACACAATCCGTGAAGCTTCTTGCAATATTTGACTTGCTTAAGGCCAGTGTTAGAATATGTTAGTGCAATATGGGATTCATTCCATTCGGGCCTAGTAAACAGAATTTAAAAAATACAAAGACATACCTCAAGGTAAGTTTTTTGTGTTATTCGTGACCATGTTTCTGAAACGAGTCGATTGCCGGCATTGCGTACACTGGTTCAACGCCGGAAAGTCGTTCGAAATAAATTGTTGTTATAAAAAAGACACCTAAATAATAAAAGTGAACCTTATCTTTTTTCGAGGCTTATCAGCAATGCCAGATAATGCAATCACTTCGTGGTTTCGGTTCCAGGAGGCGATCTTGACGTGTACGCGCACTCTTTTTTCGATTAACGATAAAAGAGTAGAATCAGTTGCTAGTGTCCGTACTGAATTCGGGGAGCAGTGAAAGCTTTGAAGGGTGCAATAAACATATATCATAACATTGACCATTCCGAGTTTTCTACGTGTGTACAATGCCATTTTGTTCGGGAATACATCGTGTAGTTATTGCATAGTGCATGCCATCACAATATCTGCATGTACGTTTTTCTACAGCATTTTTAATTAATCTTTTTTTGTTCTGATGAAAAGGTGTAATTTTATAGGTATTTTTTCAATAAAATATTTCTTACTTGTTTTTGTTTTATGGAACATTTGCTGTACCTACTCTATTACACCCATGACGGCCAAAAGCATTTAAAAAAAATATTGGCGTGTACTTACACTCTGGGCAATGTTTCGGTGTCCTGACTTACTTCTTGTGTCCGTGTGTGAACTTCCTGTCTTTTAGAACGAAAAGGCCAACGTACTGCTCCAACCACGTCTCAATCCTGCGAAGGAAGTGCAGGTCGGACGGACTCAGGAAGGTGCTCTTTTAAGGCAGCCCGAAAGAGGCAGCTCGTCACTCCCTGTCGTAAAACACGGGCGCCGAGAACGCGTCTCGAGTGTGTGTAGTACATGTCCCCCCAGAAGGGAAAGAATTACTTCCCGAGCAATCTGCGCCCAGGCATGTTCGGCTCGGATGAAGCCAGCCCGGGAACTACCCTAATTAAGCGAGGACCTGCTCGGTCGTATATATTCGCTGTCATTGTTGAGACTTGACAGAAGCACTTAAGGGAAGGGATGCTGTCGCTGAGTTTTCTACCCCGCTTGAGGAAATAAGTTTCCTTCTTGGGCGCCACATTAGGTTATTGCTTCGCCTTCTATGTGCGTCGAGTTTTTCTACAGTAGGCGTCCCAGGTAAGCCTAGCTACTTGGTTTTGCAGGTGACAAGAAGAAGTCAAAAGTGCTTACCCTATGCTTTTTCTTTGAGCGTACGTGCATGCGCTTGTTAGAACGTGCCTACCTTTACTTCCCTCTCTCTGTGGGCGTGCGTGCATGTGGCCCAAAGTTTTTTCCGAAAAATTTGGCATATTGCACGTACCATGGGAATTTATGTTATACGAACCTTGCAGAGGGAAGGTTACTGTGGTGTAATTTTGTAGCAACACATAAAAAACTGACGCGAAACACATTTACAATTACAATCAGGGCTTCGGCGCATGCGTGTCTAGTCGGGAAGAGTCATTGAATATAAAGACGAAGTGGACGATAACAACAAACAATATACTAAGGCATTGAGGAACCCACTACGAAAGCATTGTTCGCTATGAAAGCTAAGGCGGAAGCTAAGCGTTTAAATAGTCTAAAGCTCGTGCGTACGAACATCTTGCGTATACGGGGGCAGATTACTGTCCGTGCGGTTGAGCGTGCTGTTTCTTATGCATTGTTTTTTCCTATCCCTGGCTTCACACAACCACAGAACAATAAAACTAACAAACAATAGAAGTTTAGCCATCTTTTCGGGTGGCATCGTCAGTACACAAATGACACGCGATGAAAGAATGCATTGTAGTTATATCTTGCCATAAATATTCCGTAGTGGATCACGATTATTACTACATACAGTTTATGGAACCACATGCACCGGCTATCAAAACATAGTGCCACGTGTTGCGCAGTTACGGTGCGCGTGGCTCACTTGCTTTATTTGAAAAGGGCCATCCTGCGTGCTTCCCGGAGAAGAGACGCTTTGGCTGCCACGAAGGACGGAGACTGTCACCCGCGCTGGTCCTTTGTCACTGCCGGGTTTATGGTCGCTGCGTGGCTTTCTCACCCTGAGCCAGCCCTGCCGTATGCCGTGTTTAGTTAAATAAATGTTGTTTTTTGTTAGACGTGAAGCCTCCGTCGCCCTTGCTATATTTACGGACGGGACGCAGCAAGCTCGATACCCACAAGTTTGATTACGATGGATGTATCATGATTCCACAAAATAGCTTGGGCTCCACTGTTCTTGTCGTGTCAGTGTCGTTACATGATAAAAATCAAGCACGTGGCCCTTCGACAGGTAGTGGTCAACTAGTTCAGTCTTAGGAGATGTTGCATATAAGGCTTTTGCAACGTCCGTAGTGTGCTCCTAGAGGCTAGTACAACGTTCTTGCCGCATCTAACTGGTGTAGGTGACATTTACTCATGCGCTTACTACATGCACTTAGTCTTTCCTTTCGCCTGGTCCCGACTCCCGATGTCGCTTTTTCTGAATGCTCTCGCGCTTGAATTACCAAGGTGTGTTCTCGCCGTTTCTCTGTAGATATACTGCCAAGCACCTGTGGCGCTTACACGCATATGCCCATGGTATACGGGTATGTGCCACACGTGTCTGGAGGAAAGGGTTTAAAGGTTTGAGGTCATACGTGACAGGATTCACGTTATATACAAGTCGTGAACTGATAGTTACACTACTGTAATTCTCTTTTTTTCCCTACTAATTTTGGTTCAGCACAAGTTGAACAGGTGGCCACGAGAGCACCAAGACGTAGGCGGCTGGACAGACAGACAGACAGACAGACAGACAGACAGACAGACAGACAGACAGACAGACAGACAGACAGGCAGGCAGGCAGGCAGGCAGGCAGGCAGGCAGGCAGGCAGGCAGGCAGGCAGGCAGGCAGGCGGGCAGGCAGGCAGGCGGGCAGACAGACAGACAGACAGATAGATAGATAGATATATAGATAGGTAGATAGATAGATAGATAGATAGATAGGTAGATAGATAGATAGATAGATAGATAGATAGATAGATAGATAGATAGATAGATAGATAGATAGATAGATAGGTAGATAGATAGATAGATAGATAGTCTATAGTACGCGAAGAAATGCTTCGCTTTTAAAGATGGCGGAACTTCTCATCTCAATAACTTCGACCCCAAAATGAAGTCAGGACTGCGTGTGCGCTTAATAACATTACCACACACCACCTGAACTTTCACGATGAATCTGAATCAATGACTACCATAAATAGTCTATTATGGCCCACTAGATCCATCATTAGAGACAGGTGTTGAAAGAAAAGTAACTGTGGAATATTTAGAGCACCGACAGATGTGGTTGAACACTTCTACTCTTATAAATATTGCGTAAAAGTATTGTAAAACAAGATGCATTGTTTTCTCTTGCTTACAATCATATAACGTTATTTTGTGATCATTATGTACCGTAATGTCCTGTTGCCGTAACGTTGGAGAAAGCCGCAGCAAGCGTGTTCAAGACGACACTTTTTTTGT
The DNA here is from genome assembly GCF_043290135.1 of Rhipicephalus microplus. Taxonomy (NCBI): domain Eukaryota; kingdom Metazoa; phylum Arthropoda; class Arachnida; order Ixodida; family Ixodidae; genus Rhipicephalus; species Rhipicephalus microplus. Next base: position 22,008,716 of record NW_027464585.1, on the reverse strand, counting down.
GGGCAAGTTTGGGCCCGGCAACTGAAAATTCAAGGTACAAGAAGGCCCGGGAAACTCGGCACTACTTGCGGTTTCAAGGAACATGCACGCTCTTAGCGGTGGCTGGGCATCCTAAGGGCCGGTTTGTTATAGTGAGGTTGATGTGATTGTTCACCTTTATTGTCTTCAAATTTTTTTACAAATAAAGTATTCGATAACCCTTTAAAAACTCCCCTTTTCTTTATATCTCTTTTATTATTCTTCATTTTGTGAAATTTATATCGAGCGAAGCGCTGAAAGTGATTGAAATGAGTTCTTAGCATTTGCTTCTTCTCTCTTCTCCTCCTGGCCCCTCGCTCAGTGGTCGTGCATGCCAACTACGGGAAAGAGAAACACCGCAAGGGGTGGCGGGCAGAGAATGCAAACCGCAGTGAGCTACGCCGAAGAAGTGAACCATGCATTTGTCGAAAAAGGCTCAATCAGGCAACACATGTTTTCCATGGCTCTGAAGTGTGCATACCCGGTGATTTCTAGGTCCGCGAAGGTTTCTCAGCATTTTCTAAAGATAATGGGTGAGCCCAAGAATTTGGGCCAAGTATTTGAGCAGGTATTGATTTTGCATTGGTACATGAGTAAACCTAGTTGTCTGACAGAAATGTGCTGCCCCTTGTTTAATTGGTCAAGACGGCGGCCGATCTACTGTCACGAAGATGCATTTATTTGAAGGGTTCAATTGGAGTTGACTTGGCTACATAGTTCTAGCTTTCTTTTTTTACTTTTAGCGTGTAGTTCCAATGCTGTCAAGTAATTATAGGCTGCTTCCTGCTCATGAGACTCTTGTAGCCACTCGTTCAAAATCTGTGAGTATTCTAATGCTGTCACTCAAACACCCTTGATGGATTAAATGCTTCTAAAAAGTATTACAGAGAATGTCGGTGGTGTCGACGTTTTGACAAGTGAACTTTTCTTTGTCACGGCAACGTCGTTGCCCTGACAAGGACAAGTCAGCTTGCCAAAACACTGTTACCAGCGACGTTCTTCTTCAAAAAACTTCTGATCGCTTCAAGTCTCTCCGCGCCTTTGGACTTCAGTCTCTTAAGTCATCTGTGAGAAAACTATGTGCGCCGTCATAACATGACGTGATTGAGTCAAATACGACGTGTTCTACCTGCGATTGTCGATAATTTTCGCATTGCATGGTTCGCATCTTCTGAGTTCAATGTTTGCTCATTATAACCTTATGTCAGTTGTAAATTAAAGCTGATTTTAAAGATCGGCACTTTCACAACACGTACAGGTGTTTTTTTATGCGAAACGTGTAATAAAAACGTTCATTTAATTTGTACCAATTGAGTTTTCTTATACTGAGGCATCATTCGGTGTAACTTTCGCCTCTCCAGAACACATTAAGGAAATTTGGAAAAAAAAATGATTATAAACTTTTTACGGATTGTCGCATCGCCCAAGCGACCAACGGACCTGAAATGCGGCACGAGCGTGTTTCGCTTGATACGAAGTGGAGAAGGAGGGCTTCCTCAGCAAACCTCCCCCTCTCAATTTTTCGTCTTTTCTCTCTACTTGGTGACCTCACCAGCGATGTCATCAAAAATTTTTTTGTTCGTGATTTCTTTCTTGTAGGATGACCGGCAACCACCAATGATACAAGCGGCGATGCCACTGCGTGTCAGCCTGCAAGAGCGAATATACATGGGAGGTACAAGAGGTTTCTCCCCTTGGCACAAGCAGTTGGTGAGGTGCAGACGTAAGCAGAAGCGTGCAGACCGTGGGATCGCGTGGCAGATTGTATCAACGCACCTTATACCAATCTGCCGCCTGCTGCAATGCCCATGCTCGTCCCGCCTTTAACAGGTGCATGCCTTCGCTTGTCGCTCTGTTTACAGGTTTACGGCCCTCGTAGCCAAATTGACAAATGGGTGTCGCTTTCTTTGCTCCATCAAATAGATGCCGTTCGTTTGCGTAGTGGCTGTGGTGGGGCCAGTTTAACCACGGAGCTTGTAAGGCTAATATATAAAGGCTACTTAGCATGAGCATATATCGGTTTCTTGTAAAGGCTAATTAGCATAAGCCTAGCTAGCATCACATAACCTAGTGCAGACAAGAATACAATATTGCCGCGCATATGTGCCAATAGCGAGGACGAAGATGCAGCGCGAACACATTTGGTTAAGACAGGACGAAGGAGACGTGGCTGCTTTTTCGTTGGTTGGCTTCAAATAGTGGTAACGTGATCAAACTGCTATTGCCGCTGGGCTCTAACGTGTCGTGTGCAAGCTGCGAGCATCTTAAAGATGCTCAGCTAGAACTTTGACCGGTGGTTTCTTCGAGACTTGGGTGAATTTGACCGGTGTTAACTTCTAAGCGATGTTTATTCCTATCATTTAGACGATTGCAACCATGCCAATGACTAATTCGTCTCCTGGCCAAGCACTCAGCTCTTGGTCAGCCTCGTTGCCTAATGATTAACGGCCGTTGGAATCCTTTTTTCACAGTGGTTTTAACAGCATCTTTGTGACGCTGGTGCGTTGTTCGAGTGGGCGATTTATCAGGCTGAACAATCCAAAAGCTGTCCAGGTGGACCTCCAGGCCATAACCTCACACTTTCAATTGATAAGCGACGTTCGACAATTTGAAAGAGGTGGTGCGGTATGTATATTGTCAGATCCTTCATGTGTTGCGGAGCTCCTAAAGTTCAAGGCATTCGTGTCAGTTCCGGTTAATGCGTTCATTCAGCCTCATTTGGCATGTACAAAGGGAATCGTTCGAGGACCTGACTCTCGATTGTCACCAACCGAGACTCCGGAGAAGCTGCCGGACGCTAGCGTGATAGCCATATATGGTATAACCGTGTAGCGAATGATGAGAAAGTCACCACAGAATCAGTTATTTTCACCTTTGCCAGCACTGTTTGTCCATCTGAATTGAAAATATGGCTACTCATTTTTCGTGCAGAATGCCTAGGCTCCCGTCCTCTTCAGTGTCATAACTGCTGGCGTTTTGGGCACAGCTTTGGGGGTTGTAAATCAAGTTACCGTTGCTGAGAGTGTGGTGCTGATCATCCCTCCAATAAATGCACTGCTTAGATAGCACTATGATGTCTTTGTGGAGCAGATATGGCTTATTACATAAATTGTCAGGAAAGGGAAACGAAATACAACTCCTGGAAATAATGGATAGGCAAAAATGTTTACGACGACATGCTATTCCTGTTGTCAAAGGTCGGACCTTCGAATATACTGGTCTTGCTGTGAGGCAAGAGTCATTGTGAGGTCAAACTTTTGCAACTTGTTGAGTCAGCAGTCCACAAATTGATGCCGAGGGCGTTGGATCAGATAATAAGTACTGTAACTGGGTGTGTCTCGCAATTGTTTTGCTCGCAGTTGACACAACTACTTTCTAAAGCTGTAGCGCCGATGACCATTCTGATGTCTTACGCAACAACAGTAGCCGGCGCAGAAGTGTCTAGTTCAGCACCATAACTGGAACATTAGGCAAATATAACGCCTGCTGTATTGGAACCTCCCACCTTGAATTAACTAGTATTTCCGGATGAGATCGAAATCAGTTGTGTAGCAGGCGCCTGAAACAAACTGAGTCCCCAGTAAAATTCACGTGCCCCAGTTCTAAAGCAAAAAAAGGTTATTCTAATACCACATGAATTCTTAAAGTAATTTGGAAACAGTCGTTGTTGATCTCTTCCGTGCATTACCCTGATACTTTGAAAGTTGGCAGTGGAATCGTCGTTCTTTGTTTTCCGCTTAAAGAGAATTATTTTGCCTAAATATTCAGTTAAATCCCGACATAGTAAAGTTGCAAGAAACCTGGCTTACGCCTGATAAAAATTCTTTTAAAAACTTTCGAATATTTTGGTTAGATCACCCTTCACTTGGGGGTGGTGTAATAATAAAAATATCAAACTTTGCCACAAAGAAGGTCTGAATTTTTTTATTTATTTCTCAGACTGTGACATTGTGGCAATTGTTATTGTAGCGCCACGCCGGTCTTGGCAAGCTGCCGCGCTGATGAAGAAGTGAGCCGCGTGGCTCGTAATGCGCGAGCAATGCAAACATGGATAATTCCAGTTGTTTTATGTATAGAAATCTTTTTCTTTTGTGTTTGTGTTTTTATTATGTTTTTTTTTTCAAGGTTTTGTTGTTAGTTTAGAAATCTAACACGTTTATATTATTACCTATATTAACTAATAATCCAATCCTTCCTATCAAGAAGTGAAATAATTTAAAAAGCAAGGCCCCGTCCCGTTCATGGCCTATCCCCCTAGGTGGGTTGCGCCAAGGTGTTGAGGAACCAACCAACAAACCAACAAGGAATCGAAGAACGGCAGAGCTCCTGGCCTGGCTGGATGCTGCAGCGGTGACATTGCCTACGCCTGCGTCCCAAATAAAAACTGTGACCTTGGCACGGGCTTGTCACCGCGGTCTTGTCTCTCCTTCCTACACAAGTGGTGACCACGGACGAACGGACAAGCGACAGGCGCTGCACCGCTGCCTCTTCGCTTCACTGCCATATTCTAGCCAGCTTAAGCCTTGCAGCCACACTTCGTCCCACATCTACTTCCGTTCCAGACCTCCTGCATCGAGTTATGGTTCCAAGAGATCGAGGCAGCCTTGGAGCTCAACAGCATCTGGCTCCAACAATTCATGTTTGAGGTACTTGATTACCATCTTCTGTGAGACCTCAAATACCACCTCACGTACCTCGCTGGAGCTCTCACCCTTACGGTCACCTGCGTTACACCATGCTCCAGTATTACGAAACCGAACATCGCCTTCTCAAAACCTACACCATGGTGTCTGGCTCATCTTCATTTAAGCTTCCCGCCCCCTGGCCAGTCCAGGCTATCAACCGGCCAACAACTCCCGGTCACACAGGTGATGGAGATCACCCTGCCGTTCCTAGTGGCCCGTCAACCGAACGGCCCGACTCGCCGTTGTCTCCGCCTCCTATCTCGAAGGTGTTCCTTCTGCCACAAGGGCCACTTCCACCCCTCTCAGTGACAGACTCATCGCCAGTCACGGCATCACACGCCATCAGATTAATTGCAGAGTCATGTTCTGCTGCGCCGACTACCTCGGCAGATTCACCGATAACAGACTAGCCAGCTGATCCTCTTGATGACTTATCGTGCACAACCACCGAGCCTCCCACTAGGACAGCGACGACGGCGTACAACGCATCGGGCCAGCCAGGATTGCAATCCCCCGTGTATGCTATGACAGCCACACAAGCAGTCATTCAGCATGCTGCCCTGCGCGCATGCTCTTCGTCATCTGACCTTCAAGAAAATTCCACCATCACTGTTTTGAAGTCTTGTTTCACTGCGGAGCCTGCGCCTCCTCTACACGACATTTTCATTAACGAGCCCCAGCCATGCAACGAGTGAAACTTCAAAAATGCATGCACCCTGGCTTTATGTACGCCGACACTCTATTAAAACTATGCATCTCTCCCTCTTGCTTTTCCGAGATGACGAAGTCATTCTGATTCGAGCCGAAGACACGGGCAACTTTGCACCCACCTTTCCAGTTTGACTCAGGATTCAAGCATTCACTGCAGGAAGGCTCGAGTGCGGCGAAAGCACCCCTTGACAAGTCGTCAAATAGAAAAGGCACACCGGCATCGATGCTTTCCACACCAGCAGCCGACACTGTGCTGACAACGCCGTTCGCACCACCAGTACCGTCGTTTCTGCATCTCCAACGCCAGAACACCACTTGCACTGCAGCCCGGCACCAACGGTACACGTCATGTGGACATCACGGCACGTTCCAGCACCCGCCGACCTGTGCAATCATGGCAGCACTATGGACACTGCACAACACGCCAATCGGTGACATATCATCGCAGCTTCCCGCGCCTACGTCGGGGGCACACGACTTGCGTAGCCCACTCATACGGTTGACCACCAGTGTTTCCACCAGCAGTGTTCGTCTCCCACTATTCTAGCCCACTCCGCTGCTCACAGTGCGGCCCACTGGAGCTACGACACGCAACCTATGCCTTTTCAGACCATGACTCGCACTTTCTTACGGGATGTAGACCTGCTACATAGTCCATGTCACTTTCTTTTTATACTTTTGTATGTTCTTTTGAAATCACACAAAACGCTAGTGGGAGAGCTATGTAGCGCCTCACCAGCCATGGCCAGCTGCCACGCTGATGAAAAACTGAGCTGCATGGCTCGTGATGTGTGAGCCAGAAGGAACCTAAGAATGGCGGCATTCCTGGCTTGGCTAGACGCTGAAATAGCGACTCTGCCTGCGCCTGCGTCCGAAATAAAAGCTGTGACCTCGGCAAGGGCTCCTCGCCGTGGTCTCGTCTACCATTCATCAACACCATCAACATGTCAGGATTCCGCGCTTTCTCTAATATAAATGCATATTTTCCCTCAGGCGTACAAAATACACAACAGTTGGACTGTGTCTCAAGTAGCTTCAAGAGCGAAATAATTCACACTGTCAATTTCAACCCCCATCACGTGTCATGGTGTTTTATAACAGACTCTGCTGATAGTTTTCTGTGGGACTGGATTACGCATAAAAGTTTTACCTGCCTAAATATTACGCAGCCTACATTTATTCGCGGTCGAGCACAAAGTGTGAGATCTGATTTTCTGTAGCGCAAGTGCTTCGCTGAAGTCCTGGAGAACAGTCAATTTCGCATCAAACAGTGATCACCAATCGGTATACATTCAAATAGGTGTCCCATCAAATTGTTTGAAAGAAAAGCTATAACACTGTTGAAATATAAAATATTTAGACAGCTTGCGCTTTCGCAATAAGGTAGCATCCGGTGATAGAAATTAATACCTCGGTAAGAACGTTCTCCCTGTTTTAGAATTACCAAAAACATTTCGAAATTTGTGATTACGTCGGTGTCATCCAAGAGTGCTCCACCCAGTCGATAGTAGAACACAGATTGTACGCGGAATTAAAGAAGAAAAAAAGCTGAATGGAAAAAGCTTATACAAAATCGGAGCGCGCAAAGATGGATGGATTAATTATTCCTTGCGGCAACATTTAAACGTCAGTATCGCGCGTGAAATAGTAATATTATAAGAATCATTATGACTACCGTCTAAATGAAAAAAGATTCAAGCACTATTCTATTTCCTACGTTGTATAGAAAATTTTAATGCATTAAATGTGAACTTAGTTGTTTACACATCGCAAGAATTACAGGAAACACTAAATCAATTAGCTCAATAGTAAAAAATAGATTCACAACGCGCCTTACTCATCGTCTTAGACATCTGTAAAGCATACAATAGTGTCGAACAATCTCTGCTAATGAATTGTTTACGATGCCTTGGACTCCCTTCTTGTATTAAAGAATGGGTTAAGGAATTTCTAGAAGCAAGAGAGTTTTTCTGCGTTAAAGATGGTTTTTCGTCCTGCAAGCACCAGCAGACGCGAGGATGCCCCAGGGTTTAGTGTTTTCACCAGTATTATTTAACATCTTGATGTGTACTATTCCTACTTGATCAGCGGTGCAGACTTAGGTTTATGCGGACGACATAGCCTATTTTGCCATGGCTGCTGACATACATCGCCTTTACGAAACTTTACAGTCGTACTTGAGTGAACTCGAGAAGTGGGTAGTTGGAATACAATTAAGTCTTAATGCCAATTAGTGTGCTATTGTGGTTTTTCCCGTTAAGAATACAGTAAGAATACCTCTTATTTACAAGCTGCAGGATATCTCGCAAGTAGATTCATTAAAATACCTTGAAGTCATATATCAATCTTTTTGCCGATCGCCATTGCAGAGTGGAATATATAGCCAGATAGTTTTGTCTCCGAGCGTAACACCATTGTGTTTAAGCAGTTGCTTACTGGTCACCTCACGCTGTAATATTCGTCACAACCTTACACTGTTTTCCATGTCTCGTTGAATTGTAATGTTTTTATTTTTTGCATCATAACACCTAATCATTTCACTGAGATGTGTGTTTCAAATTTTTGACCTGACAAGTCTCATGTCTATATTTCTATGTTATTCCCACCCTCTTATGTATTACCCCAACAGGGGCTGTTCAGAGAAAAATTATTGATGATGATGATGATGATTATGTAGATAATGCGCAACTAAACTCGGGAGCTCATATTGAATATATTACAAAAAAAAGGAGCATGGGCAATGAGTGTATTGCGCAGGCTGAGCAGCCGCAGATCAGGTATGAGAATCAAAGCACTTTTGATAGTCTACAATATGAAGTACGAGCGGTACTAGACTTCGACTCTGTTCTTTTATTCAGGGCGGAAGCATACGAGCTTCGGCCACTAGTGCTATTAAAGCGAGAAGCTTTACGGCTGTGCTTAGGCCTTCCAAAATATGTGACAAATGTAGTATTATACCTGGAAGTGAGAACCTACCCCTATTAAGCCGATTCAACCTACTTGAGGTGCAGACTTTCTTACGGATGTACGAAACACTGTCTAATCACACTAAAAGAATTTTCATCTCCAATCATGATTTATTTTTCTCCGAGCACTGGCTTACATTTCGCAAGCCAAAAATTACATTTGTACAAATATTACTCGATTCCTTAAATGTCCAAATTCATGATGTACATCCTCTGACCATGCGAAATAAACTCACAGGCACTGTCTATCCCGATATTTTTTCAAACGACGCGAATTTACCTTACGGAGTTTTAAAGAGACTGTTACTAGTGCATCTAAATATTCTGCCAAAGAATGTGGTTATTGCAACAGATGCATCACATACGGAGGAAAAAGCTGGCATGGAAATATTCTGCCCTTAACTTGACTGGTCTCTTTGTTTGCGACTGCAGAATTTTATTCAAGTTTCTGTAGCTGACTTTATGGCCATTATATTAGCTATCCAAAAGTTACCCAGTGTAAATACAGTAGTAGCAATTATCTCTGACTCACTATAAGTGTGTTCTTTCCCTGAATCTGGTGAAACGCCTCTTCTAAAGCTTTTCAGAATACTAGTTCCCAAGCACCTATAAAATCTCCACCTATTTTGAGTACCAGGACACAAAAATTTGTTTTTAAACGAAAGTGCTGATTCTTTAGCAAAGGCGGCGCTTTTAAAGCCAATAATTCCGGTTTTTCTACTGACAACATCCATTACAAATTCACGATTCCGCACCCTAACCTTTAGAAAGTGGTTATCAGACCCTTTATTCGCAGCATCTCCAGCATATAAGCACCTATGAGTTCCCTGAACAGTGAGTTATCGCAGTCGAGAATAATTGAAGTGGCCATAACGAAACTTCGCTGCCGGATTACCTCCCTCAACATTTACCTGCATAAAACAAGTAATTCAACAATCAGTCATTACTTTCTGTCCTGTCGCCGGTACACATCATTGAGAAGTTTCATAGCACCGCCTCTTCCAAACTTGGGTCGTCGGAATTATTAGAATCAGTTGTTTTATCATTTTGCACCTCTACTCTGGGCTACAGTCACAGGCATGTTTACTACGCCATGGAAAAGTTTGTTAGTCAAACTAAAAGAATATTGAGCTATATTCTTCATCCTTTTAAACATTTGAAATATTATATTCAGCAATTAATTTTTTGTATTTCCTATTCCTAGCTTATAGACTTATTCCATGTTTGTAAACACGTCACGGCGGGTTGGCTCCGCCCAGTCGTACCAGCTGAAAGCGCGCCAGCAGCCTCTATGAAAACGTGGCGACGAGCGCAGTAGGTGCGCAAGCTGCCTTTGAGAAAAGCGTGTCGGGACGCCTCTCGCAATTTTACAAGCGGCGACCTTAACAGATGAAGTTGCAGTTGCTGATAGGGGCTCTGAAATTAACATATGAGCTATGTTGACGTGTAAATCTACCTTTGAGAACCTCATTAAAACATATGAGGTATCCTAATTGTGGCAATGTAGCTCCTTTGCGAAATGTCATCATCGTTGCTGCAGCCTACGTCACACGTGCGAAATTTAATTTGTACTAATGCAAGGACAGACCCAAGTCAGCAAGAGGCCCTAGAGTACAATTTGCAAATGCGTGGTGTAAACATACGTGGCCATTAATTGTTATGATAAATCCTCGCACAAAATAAATGTACAGGAGAAGTTCTCCAAGCAAATGACCAGAGCAACCTAGGCGAAACTATCATCCATAATGCGCTTGCGATTATGCGTCAACAACATGCTGTGGACACTATGGTTACGTGTTTGTAACGTCCGCGGCTCAATTCATACGCTCAAGCCGACGCCGTGAAATGCGCACGACAGAGCAAGTTTCCCGCGGGATTTTTTTTTCTGTGAATTCACACGAATGTGAAAATCTAGTGAAGCGCACCAGAGCCAGAATGGCTCTGTCCGATACATTTGTGTCATCGCAGCCGCATATATACGAAAAAGGCGTTGTCTAAGTCTTCCTTTCGTTCGCTGCTACTTTAATTAACCGTACCCACGCAGAAACACATGCTCGATAGTTGGCTCGATAGTTGGCTCGATGGCCGATTGACACCTTTAGTTCACGCCAGTCAGGCGATATCATGTTGACGTGGCAAAGACGTTAGCATTTATATTGAAACGTTCCATTCCCCAAGTTTTGTTATCCTCCCAAAACACTACACAATTCTCAACGCAAACTACGCCTGCAGTTTTCAAGAAGGCACGGCGGGACCGCAATGGCAACATCGCTATACCCTTCTGTATTTTTCGCCCAGGTTACGCTGTACGCCCTTGCTCAGCACAGTTCATTCACACCGAAGAATGACAACAGCAGCCTGGATCTACCAACAGTGAACTCCGACTGGCCAATCCTGTGGACGCAGCACATGACGTCACCGGAATCCAACTTCTTGGAAACAACGCCCCCTGCTCAAGCATATAAAAACAACCGCATCAACGACTTCTTCAGAGGGCACGGCGGGACCGCAATGACAACATCGCTATACCCTTCTGTATTTTTCGCCCAGGTTACGCTGTACGCCCTTGCTCAGCACGTGTCATTCACACCGAAGAATGACAGCAGCAGCCTGGATCTACCGACAGTGAACTCCGACTGGCCAATCCCGTGGACGCAGCACATGACGTCACCGGAATCCAACTTCTTGGAAACAACGCCCCCTGCTCAAGCATATAAAAACAACCGCATCAACGACTTCTTCAGAGGGCATGGCGGGACCGCAATGGCAACATCGCTATAACCTTTCTATTATTCGCCCAGGTTGGTGGCAAACAATCTTATACCAGCTTTCGTAGCGATTGTAGAAGAATTGTGGTTCTGCCGTGCCCGGCGACTTGTGCATGTCTTTTTGTGGACGCATGGACGGTCATTTGGTTCTTCTTGCGGGGGATGATGAGCAGAATACCGGGCCTGATACAGACGATCTCATAAAATTGATGAACGCTATGCTTGCTTCCTAGGAAGAATTGAAAACAAAAATAAAAAATTTAGCTACTGCTCACGATAAGCTATGATTGATTGATTTGTGGGGTTTAACGTCCCAAAACCACCATATGATTATGAGAGACGCCGTAGTGGAGGGCTCCGGAAATTTTGACCACCTGGGGTTCTTTAACGTGCACCCAAATCTGAGCACACGGGCCTTTAGCATTCACGATAAGCTAGAATATACGGTTAATGCCCGAATGGACGATGTTATGGTAGCAATAAAAGAACAGAAAGTAGAGATCAAGGAACTGCAGACTGAAGTTACAGCGTTGAAAGGTAATCTTCAACTACATCAAAGGTGTCTGGATGATTTATAAGATAGAAGCAGACGCCACAATCTTGTTATTTTTTGTTTTCCTGAACCGGATCGTGAAAATGCTACAGAAATAAGAAAGAAGATAATCGAGGAACTGATAGGGAATAAACTCGGAGTGGTTGGTAACTCTGTGGAAAGAGTACATAGGGTTGGGAAAAAATGCCACGATAAAGTGTGACCGGTAATAATGAATTTTTTGCCTACAACGAGAAGCTTAAAGTGTTAAAAAACTGTCACAAACTGAAAGGAACAAAAATCTCGGTAAACCATGACTTCTGCAAGGCCACTATAGCAAAGCGCAGCAAACTATGGTCTCATTTCAATAATTTTAGGGCGCAAGGTCGCAAAGTATCGCTCGATTACAATAAGCTGAGAGTGGACGATGATATATACGAATGGGATGAGCGGATGGATTGCCTGAAATGTATCCGCTCGCAACGTAACCTCGACTAATGACTCGATCACGAACAATTGCGAGTTGTTCTCCTTAATTCTAGGAGCATTGTCAATAAAGTTCACGAGATTTAAGAAATCATATTTACCTATGATCCCCATATCATAGCAATTACAGAGACCTGGCTAACTCCGGACATTCTAGATTCTGAAATAGTTCCTCCAACTCATAAAATGGTTAGACGTGATCGAGGCTGCAGAGGAGGAGGCGTTGCTTTGGTGGTCAAACAGGAAATCACTTGCATAACTATGGACGAAATAATCGACAATGAAAGTGTATGGTGTCAAATTGATTTTCGTGGGCTCTCGATTCTCCTAGGTGTAGTCTATTGGCGCCCTTCTTCGCCGGAGTCGTTTTTGGAAAACATTCAGTCTTACATGCAGCAGAAGTGCAAGCCTGATCAAAAAGTCATATTAGCGGGGGACTTCAACCTACCATCAATAGATTGGAACACTCTTCACCCAGGTTCAACAGACGTAGTGAACTGTAACTTGTTGCTTGAATTGATGCTGAACTTTCATCTCGTTCAACTTGTTAAAGATGCTACCAGGGTTGCTAGAAGCACTGAAAGTGTACTAGATCTTCTATTTGTTGGAAACTTTCCAGATGACACTAAGGCCAGTGTTTATTATGGAATCTCTGATCACAAGATGGTTTTACTTACCGCGAATTTCTGCCCTGACAAAAAGAATTTTGTGAGCAAGAGTGTCTTTAATTTTTCTGCTGCGGATGACAAAGCTAATATAGATAAACTTGGTTTGTGCTTCGGTGACTCGAGGCAGGAGGAGACGCATTAAGTCTGTGGAATACGTTTAAAAACGTTACTGCATCAAGTCTTGATAAATTCGTACCGAAACTTCAGAAAAAGAAACGGTGCAACCCCTGGATAACACGCGATATAATACAATTGAAAAGAATAATATCAAGAAAACGTAAAGCAGCACGTAAAGATAACCAGGCCATATCTTCACTCTCAGTAACACTGAAGCACAGAATACGGACCGCTCGAGATTATTTTTTTGGAACGACACTTGTTAACTTCTTGGAAAACGCTCCGCAAAAGTTTTGGGGATACTTGTCCGAAAACAAAAATATGTTGAACAGCTTCACGTTGACGGCTGCGCAGTTACTGATCCTTACGTGTTTCTAATGCGCTAAACAGAACATTCCACAGTGTGTTCAGTCAACAGAGTTTAACCAATAATCCGACGGAGCCAACTCCTCTCTCGCCCAACGTAATGCCGGATATAGATTTAAATGTAAATGGTATTCGCCTTCTTCTTCTAAAACTTGATACCAAAAAGTCTTCAGGCCCTGACGGTATTCATAATGCCTTTTTGAAGCGTTATGCGGATATTATTTCACATCACTTATATATTTTGTTCAATAAATCTTTGAATGGCGGATGCCTACCTACTGATTGGTTGTGTGGAAAAATTGTCACAGTCCACAAGGACGGAAGCAAACTGCTCGCTTCGAACTTCAGGCCAATATCATTAATCAGTAGTTGCTGTAAACTACTTGAACACATCCTCTCCAGTCAGATAACTTCGTTCTTGGAATCAAAAAACATATTAGGCAGCTTCCAGCACGGGTTTAGAAAAAAGTTATCAACGACGACCCAGCTCGTATCAGTCACACACGACTTCGCTGATGCTATTAATGACAGAAAACAAATAGATGCAATATTTTTTGACCTATCAAAAGCCTTTGATAGGGTACCACACTCTTTACTGATACGAAACATGCCGCGTGTCGGGATTGCTCCCCGCCTCGTGGACTGGATTTCTGCGTATGTGAAAAACAGAACGCAGTTTGTAAAAATTAGCGGCTGCCAATCACAAAACCTTGATGTATTGCCAGGAGTGCTCCAGGGGTCGGTCTTGGGACCATTCTTGTTCTTGATCTATGTGAATGATATTTGGGATGATATTGACGCGGGAGTGACTGTGAAAATGTTTGCAGACGACTGTGTTATTTATACAACTTTCAGTAGCCCCTTGCATCAAACATTGCTTAACGACAACTTGTGCAAAATTGCTGATTGGTGTGAGAGGTGGCAGATGATTGTTAACTACTCAAAAACTTGCGCTCTTACAGTAACTCACAAAAAACTCCTCTTAAATATAAATACCATGTCCGTAACCAAAGTATTGAATTTGATAATACCGTAAAATATTTGGGATTGACCATTAATACGAAACTTAGCTGGGACGCTCACATCGACAACGTTTGCGCCAAGGCCTACAAGAAGCTATGCTTCTTAAGAAGGAAGCTGAGGTCATGTGATTGGAAAGTTAAACTTGCAGCCTATAAAACCCTAGTTCGACCAGTGCTAGAGTACGCATTCCTTGCGTGGGACCCATATTTAAAGAAAGACATAGATAAAATGGAAAGGATTCGGTGGCTAAGCGCACGGTTCATTTTTTCAGACTTTAGGCGCCTCTCCTCCGTTTCTGAAATGGTAAATAAATGTGAGCTGGAACCACTGGATTGTAGGCGAAGAATTGCAAGTTTAGTCTTTTTTGTATAAACTATACAACAATAAATCTGGTTTAAATAAAGAATTGTACATTCTGCCACCTCCTCAGCGCTCAGCAAGGTCAAATCATTCAAAAACTGTAAGATCATATGCTCCTAAGAATAACACATTCGAGTACTCCTTTTTTGTAAGAACTATTGAAGACTGTAATTCACTGCCTTCTGACTGCGTGCGCACTCCGACTTCTTCTAGTTTTGACCTCTGTGTTAGGAACCTTATGTAACCCTCTCCTGCTAGTATGGTGAAAAACTGTCTGCAGTATTCCTTAAATAAAAAAATAAAAGAAGCTTCCGGACTGTAGTAGATCATTTCCATAAGATCACGCCCACTCTGCGAATGGTACAGATGATTATGGAACCTACGCCACCGCCAGCAATAACGCTTGAACATTCGGCGGCAAGAGTATAAATGCCTACGCGCTTCGCCGCTTGTCAGTAGTTGATCGACGACCAACGCTCCTTTCGCCACTATCACTTCAAGACTGCTACTGCGATTGGACTTTCCGTTTACCGGGCACAAGTTCGCCCAAATAAATAGATGAATTCGAACACAAAGTCTCCTTTCTTCACGTCACCACCCCATGACATTTGGTGGAGGTGTTGCTTCTTTGATGTTCCGGATGCCACCTTCAAGCCGCGACCCCAGCGCAAGCGGCAAAGAAGACACGGACTTAACCCTGAACAGCGAACAAGCCGCAGGCAGAGGGGACTACAACCAGAGTATGGGCCCCTTCCTGAAGCAGCCAGGCAGACCCGGATCCCGACATCAACTACTGCAACTATGACCGCCCCCGTGCCGCCTGCACCACTCCTGCTCCGGCAACCCAAAGAGCCGCCAACTTTCCGCGGTTTGCCACTGGAAGACCCGGAAAGCTGGATCGAAAGGTTCGACCACGTCGCTGCCTTCAATGACTGGACAGACGATGACAAGCTCCGGCATGTGTATTTCGCCTTAGAAGATGCTGCTCGGACCTGGTTAGAGAATCAAGAGCGAAGCCTTACAACGTGGGACGTCTTTCGCGCCAGGTTCCTCACCACTTTCGCAAGTGTGGTGTGCAAGGGGAAGGCCACAGCTCTTCTCGAAACCCAAATGCAGATGCCAAACAAAAACGTGGCGCTATTCAAGGAATATATGATTAAACTTTTCCGCCGCGCTGACACCAACATCTCCGACGAGAAGAAGGTCCGTCTGCTCATGCGAGGAGTAAAGCAGGAACTCTCACCGCGCTGATCAGAAACCTGCCATAGACGGTCGCCCAATTCATTTCAGAAGCATCTACGGTACACAAGACGCTCGAAAAGTGCATGCGGGAATATAACCGTAGCTGCTCGCCTACAAGCTACGCCGGCATTTAAGCGCTAGGAACCACTGCCTTGCGTGAGACGATGCGAGCGATCGTGCAAGAAGAGCTGCGAAAAAACTTCCTTCAGCGCAGCCTCACGTGGAATTCATCGTGGACGTCGTACGCTAGGAGATCCAGCAATCGCTTGGCGTTCCTCAGCCTCAAGAGCCTCAGCTGCCAGCCATGAGCTATGCTGCTGCAGCCCGCCGCCACGCCCCTCCTCCACGCGCACGCCAAAACACTGCCCCATCGCACTTCCGTCGCCAGACAAAACCGCCGCCACCACCCCCACCGAAGTCCTTCCCGTTTGCCGTCACCTAGCCGCCGCATGTCACCGCACCCCCGGCAGTACTCTGGCCCAACGCGGGGCCGGTCTCCCAGCCGGTATCCAGGAAACTAAGCGCAGCAACCGATAGAGGTGCGGTTGCTGTGAGACGAACTACCGAAGATCCTCCACCGACGACGACGCCCCGACGGAGCTTTGCGAACACAACGCCAACCAGGCAGAGCCCTCACGGCGAAAGCTCACTTACCGAAGGTGGCCTGACGACGCAACGTAGAAGCAGCGGAACAAGCCGACGCAGCCGTAACCCGACGCCACGCCCTAACGGTAATGCAAGACGGTGAACTAGCGACCTCGGCGTTCTTATCGACGGCCACAGTGTGATCGCTCTCGTCGATACTAGAGCCGACTATTCCGTCATCAGTGGGTCGTTCGCCGCGAAGTTAAAGAAAGTTAGAACAACTTGGGAAGGCCCTGAAATCCACACAGCCGGAGGTCATCTCGTAACGCCTGCAGGAATCTGCACAGCGAGAGTCACCATTAACGGACGTATTTATCCTACAGACTTCGTAGTCCTACAGCGTTGCTCGAGAGATGTCATCCTTGGCATGAACTTTTTATACCTCCATGGTGCTGTCATCAACCTAAAAACAAAGTCAAGAACGTTATCCACAGAAGAAGCACTACCGCCGCACTCGCCGTCAGGAAACCATGCCTTGAATGTGCTGGAAGAACAAGTCACCATTCTGCCTCGCTCAAGCGTCATTATTTCAGTCGGCGCTCCTAAATCACCTGACTTGGAAAGCGTCGTTGAAGGCAGTCAGAATCTGTTGGTCACCCGAAATATTGGCGTCGCAAGAGGAATTGCAGAGCTGCGGGGAGGCAAAGCAACGGTTATGCTCACGAATTTCAGCATTGAGTACAAACATGTGAACAAAGGAACAACGGTCGCTTACATCGAAGAAATTGTCGAAGCCACCAGTGCTTTCGACCTCGCCGGTTCTGCGGAACCTGTTCAGAGAAACCAAGCCCCTCCCATAGCTTTCGACTTCAATCCCAGACATTCAAACCACAAGCAAGAACACCTCAAGGCCCTGCTCCTGGAATACGAAGATTGCTTTTCGTCGTCATCGAAAATTCGGCAGACCCCAATCACGAAACATCGCATCATAACCGAAGAAAATGCCAGACCACTCCGTCAGAGTCCGTACAGTGTTTCGACGCGAAAACGTGAGGCCATGAAGAGACAAGTTATGAAATGCTGCGGGATGACGTTATCTAGCCGTCCAAAAGTCCATGGGCATCCCCCATGGTGTTAGTGAAGAAAAAGGATGGAACCCTACGTTTTTGCGTCGATTATCGCCGCCTGAACAAAATCACAAAAAAGGACGTGTATCCTCTCCCACGAATAGACGACGCACTTGATCGACTCCATAACGCCAAGTATTTTTCGTCAATGGATCTCAAGGCTGGCTATTGGCAAATCGAAGTCGATGAAAGAGACCGAGAGAAGACGGGGTTTATAACAGCGGATGGCCTCTCCGAGTTTAGGGTGATGCCCTTCGGCCTTTGCTCAGCGCCTGCAACTTTTCAACGCGTTATGGATACAGTTCTGGCAGGATTGAAGTGGCAGACTTGCTTTGTGTACTTGGAGGACGTCGTAGTGTTTTATCGAGTTTCGACGAGCATCTTCGGCGCCTTGAAGCTGTACTTCAAGCCATCAAGACGTCCGGACTCACACTGAAGCCAGAAAAGTGCAGGTTTGCGTACGAGGGGCTCTTGTTTCTGGGGCACGTTATTAGCAAGTCTGCAGTTCGTTGTGATCCACGGAAAACAGCCGCCATCGCCGACTTCCCGCCGCCCACTGACAAGAAATTGGTGCGCCGATTTCTCGGCCTGTGCGCCTATTATAAGTGGTTCGTGAAAAACTTCGCCCGCATCGCCGATCCTCTCACACACCTTACCAAGGCCGACGTGGAGTTCAGGTGGGAAACGCCACAGAAACACGCTTTCCAGGAGCTTAAACATCACCTCCAGACACCTCCGTTATTAGGCCATTTCGACGAATTCACCAAGAGAGAAATACACACTGATGCAAGTAGCGTAGGTCTTGGTGCCGTTCTTGTGCAGAGGGCTGACAGACTTGATAGGAATATTAGTTACGCCAGCCGATCGCTATTCGAAGCAGAAGCCAATTATTCCACAAGAAAAGAAGTGCCTCGCCATCATCTGGGCTACGTAGAAATTTCGCTCCTACCTCTACGGCAGGCCCTTCAAAGTTGTGAGCGACCACTACGCCTTGTGTTCGCTAGCCACCTTGAAGGACCCTTCAGGTCGCCTCGCACGATGGAGCCTGAGACTTCAAGAATATGACATTAGTGTCATTTACAAATCCGGCAAGAAACACTCCGACGCCGACTGTCTCTCTCGTGCGCCTGTCGACCTACCACTACCCGACGACCCGGATGACAACTACTTCCTGGGAAGAATAACTACCAACGACTTCACTGAAAGACAGTGGGCCGACCCGGAACTTAAGGCCCTAATAGAATACTTCGAAGGCAGAACCGCCGAAGTCCCGAAGGTATTCACGCGTGCACTTGCGTCGTTCTTCCTGCGAAACGGTCTTCTACAAAAGAAAAACTTTTCACCGCTTCGAGCTAAGCACCTCCTTGTGGTGCTTCAGCTGTGCGACCAGAACTCCTGCAGGCCCTGCACGACGATCCGACGGCGGGGCACCTCAGTGTTTCTCGCACGCGCGCGAGGATACAAGAAAGGTATTACTGGCCACGTCTTACCCCCGACATCATTTGTTATTTGAGGACATGCCGGGACTGTCAGCGAGGCAACACACCGCCGACAAGGCCAGCGGGACTTCTGCAGCCAATTGAACCACCTTGCCGACCTCTCCAACAGACTGGTATGGGCCTACTGGGGTCGTTACCGACGTCGGCTTTCGGAAACAAGTGAATCGTGGTAGCTACCGACTACCTCACCCGCTACGCCGAGACAAAAGCACTGCCAAAACGCAGTGCATACGAGGTAGCTAAGTTCTTCGACTAAAATATCGTCCTACGTCACGGCACCGCGGAGGCCCTTATGACCAACAGAGGAACGGCATTTACTGCCGACTTAACTCAAGGGATCTTGGCATACAGCCAGACAAACCACCGCCGGACGACACCATACCACCCACAGACCAACGGCCTCGCCGAGCGACTTAACAAGACGATCGCCGACGTGCTGTCAATGTACGTCGATGTCAAACACAACACGTGGGACGCCATTCTTCCGTACGTGACCTTTGCATACAACACAGCGGTGCAGGAGACGACGCAGATATCTCCATACAAATTGGTTTACGGAAGGAGCCCGCCAACGACGCTCGATGCCATGTTACCCAACGTCACCGACGAAGAAAAGCTCGATGTGAGTGAGTACCTTCAACGCGCCGAAGTAGCCCGACAACTCGCTCGTATCCGTATCAAGAATCAACAGACGACCGACAGCCGGTGTTACAATCTTCCACGACACTTCGTGAAATACCAGCCCGGTGAACGTGTTTGGGTGTGGACGCCGATACGCCGACGTGGACTAAGTGAAATGCTTCTACGACGGTACTTTGGACCGTACAGGGTGGTTCGACGTCTCGGCCCACTCGATTAGGAGGTTGTCCCCGACGGCATCACGAACTCTCAACGACGCCGATCGTGAAATGAAGTCGTCATTTTGCGCGCCTCAAGCCGTTTAATGCGCGTTAACAAACTGAAACAGTGTTTTTTTGTATTATTATTGTATCGTAATTTATTCATTGTACTTTCTTGCATTATTGTTGTACCTTCATCTTTAGTTAAAGCATCGGGACGATGCCTTTTTCAGAGGGGGCAATGCCATGTTCCATTTCCCAAGTTTTGTTATCGTCCCAAAACACAACACGATTCTCAGCGCAAACCGCGCCTGCAGTTTTCGAGAAGCTTCCGGACTGAAGTAGACCATTTCGATAAGATCACGCCTACTCTGCGAACGGTACAGATTATTCTGGAACCTATGCCACCGCCAGCGATAACGCTAGAACATTCGACGGCAAGAGTATAAATGCCGACGCGCTTCGTCGCTTGTCAGTAGTTGATCAATGGCCGACAATCCGTTCGCCGCTATCAGTTCAAGACTGCTACTGTGATCAGACTTTCCGTTTACCGGGCACAGGTTCGCCCAAATAAACAGTTGAATTCCAAAACAAAGTCTCCTGTTTTTGTCCACGTCTCGACCCTGTGACAATATCAACAATTGCATCCATGAAAAATGCTCCGCATATGGCAATGCTATCCAGAACGTTAACGCGCCTTGAGGTAAACGTGCTCCTTACTCCTCAACGGCTTATTAAAGAAAAACGTAATTCCATGGCTTATTCCAACGCTTCATGATGATCATCGCTTTTTATGGGTAAACCATTTCAAAACATAACCGGTGAAATGGCGTCGAAGGCTAGTTTTCGCATTTCACAGCTGCGGCTGATTGGCGACGGTTATGGTCAACAAATAACTGAAAAAAAAAGCCCCGTATCTGCATGTTTCTGCAAAAGTCGTCGAAAGACGATAGTCTTGCGTGTGGAAAGTGTGAACAAGACACTTTTTTTATGTTCTGCGCAAGAAAATTGGGAAGTGGTATTCTGAAGGCGCTGCGCTAGAGTGCCTCGAGAGTGCACCAGACGCGAACGAATGCATGAAGTCGCGTTACACGTGAGACTTGAGGGCCCTCTGTCAGTTTTCTTAGAAAAAAGCGCGTGGCTCTGAGACGGGTGTGCCTGCCCATCTCAGAGGCCATAAGGTGTAGAACGCAAGGCAACGAATAGGTGCCACCGTCGTCTCATCTTAGCAAAGCGTTGGAAACGCTCTCCGTTCCGTGCAAGCATTGCGTGGACAGCACAGCGTGATAAGCGCTACGATCCTTAAAATAATTTTTTCCTTGTCTAGTAAAAGAGGCACATGCAGAATATATACGGGTTGCCATGGTGCCCCAGACATGCGCAATAATTGCTTTTTAATTGTCTATTGCACAAGCATGAACGCTAAACCTTGAGCAACATTGGTGGGCGCTGCGAATAGGGTCGGCCGTTTCAAGTAACCGATGGCGTTAAGAGTGAACAAACAGACAAATGTACAGACAGACAGACAGACAGACAGACAGACCAAAATTTTTGCGTCGAAATTCCCCAAGAAAGACTATCGTCTTTAAAAAAATTAAAAAAAACCCGGTTCATCTTTGTTGAGCCTTTCCATGCAAATCACCGTGAAATTTAGTCGGTATAGCACTCTTTTTTTCCATGGCCACAATAGTGCACCCGCCAGCAAAAAGAGAGCAGAAACTGCGGTTGGCGCTGCGGTTTTTGCCTACCGAGTGAAACCAAACGCCTGCAACAACGGTACCACATTTTTATGACGTGTTTCCGGTGAAATTTGTCGATACAAGTAGCAATGTGAAGAAAAAAAATAATCATCTAACACTTGGTAAATACCCTGAATTTGGTAAGAGCCATGAGATGAGGAGAAAAAGAAAAAGAAGAAGCCTCTTTGTCAGTCGTCCTTCACTTAGTCGTCGATCCCGCGTCGTCACACCGGTGGAGGTGCTGGATAAGCGTCATGCTTGGCACTCTCCCGCGGTGCCAACCTTCGAGCCCGGAATCGACCCTACGCGTCGAAACACTGGTGTACCATTGTAGTCAACTTCTACTACACCTGGTGCCTGAGCTCAATCTCCTGCCGCAAAATTCCAGCCATCAACCTTCAATTACCATGGTCACTGCAGCTCCATCGCACCACTTGACATTGCAGAATTCTATGATTCCCGGCTGTCTCCGTGATGAAGCCTATGAAAATGCCTAAGACTGGCTTAGCCAACTCGAATGGTGTGCCAAGTACAGCCAGTGGGCCACCACAGAAGACAAGCTTTCAAATGTCTACTTTAATGTAAAGGACAAGGCCCAGACGTGGTACATAAACCGGCAAAGAAGCTTTGCTACGTGAGAAGATTTCCGCACCCATCCACACAACACATTTAGTAGTAATGAGAGAAAGGAGAATGCGCCGCACCTACTAGAAGCTCGCATCCAGAAACCAAACAAAAGCGTAGATATGTTTGCTGAGGACATGGTTCGTATTATTCACCGGGCAGATCCCGAGATGCTAGAAGAAAGATAGTTACGGTATCTCATACGAGGAGTGAATGAGACACTGCTCGCTGGCCATGTGAGACATCCCCTGAAAACAGTGATTGACTTCATTAAAGAGGCAACTGCGAACGTTCCACACAGCAACGATACCGCCATCATGACAACATAGTTAACTCCGTCACGAATACTTCCTGTAAAAACAGATTGTAGATGGAGCTCGGAATAGAGGAACAAGTGGCAAGGGGCACGCCCTGTATTTTATTTTATTCTCGTTCTGTCAAGAATAAACCGAAGACGTATCGGTCCCGCGGTCTCTCGGGTCCTTCTGAAACATGGTGCCGGGACCAGGATATCTGAGGACACACGCAAAGACTCCAGCCCCATTCGCAACAACGGCTTGAAGAACGAAGCAGCGGCGTCTGGCTCAAGAACGAATCGTCGAGGGAAGGACCACGACCGATGACTGTTGGCGACGCACTTACAGAGGAAAGAGCTCTTTCAACACGTTTTAAGCATGTATAAAGAAGTCCTATCGAAGAAGCGGAAGACGCTTCGAGCAAATGTGACAACGCTTACGAGCGAAATTATTAAAATAGAAAAAGACGCCGATTGAGCGCAACTCATGACGCTTCTAAGCCATATGAAGAGCGTGTCACAGATGCTAAGACAAGTTAACGAACAGATTGAACCACTCATCGAAGAAGAATACGCGAAGGCAAAATTTGAAATAGTTTCGCATTATGAGATGAAGATTGTCGCCTCAACGACAAAAATAGAGGAAGAATAGAAGATAAAAAATAATTACATTTTGGCATCTCTGAGTGGGGAGGCTGCGTCTCTTATAGAAGGTTTGCAGTTTTCTGATCAGAATTACGAGCATGCAGTCGCTCTTTGAAAGAAACATTCGGACGAAAAGATCATTTAAGAGAGAGCTACATAAAAGAGCTTGCAAACATGGAAGCAGTGATGAGTCCTTAAGATGTAGATGGTTCAAAGAAACGCTCCCAAAAGTTGCAAGTGAACACACGAGCATTGCAGTCGTTAGGAGTGGAAATAAATAGCTATGCCAAAGTGATAGGTCCTGTCGTAAAATCTGTGCTACGGGTTGATAGGAGGATTGAGATGAAGATGACGGGGATAGAGGAAGGTGACAACAGACCAGTAACTACGGAATCAGACTCAGCGTCAAGAGACAGCAGGAGCAGTTTGAAAGAAATTATGGAGTTTTTAAATATATATATATACGCAGCAGAGAGGCTCGAGAGAAAAAATACGACGTGACCCAGTCACCGCACAGTATGAGGTGGACTAGAACATGTACGCTTCGAAGCACCTCGATTAAAATATGCATCTTCTGTGAGATGACTAGTTGCTAGACGGAAGATTGCAGAAGAAGCATCACTATGCAGCAGAAGAAAGAAGTCTTGCAACGGGAGCGAAGGTGCCTCAGATGTGCCAGACCTCATCACACGGTGAAGATATGCCGCGCTAACGTACGCTGCAAAACATGCAAGGGAAGGCACGCCACATTCATGTGTCGACCACGTACACCTGCAGGAAAGCCAGCACAGCAGCAAAGCAGTGATGATCTTTAGCAACTGCGTAAAAGCGTGCAACCTGACCGGTTAGACACCAGGAAGTCTTGCAACATGCACACACAGCAGTCTGGTGAACACAAGTGCATACTACTGTACACAGCCTTTTCGTGGATGGAGGGAGAAGACAGTGGGTGCTACGCACGGATTCTGCTGGACAATGGGAGCCAAAGGACATTCATCCTCAAAAGACTGTCAAGAGAACTAGCATGCAATGTAAAAGACCCGAAGATATTATGGATGAATCATTTGGAGGAGGAGAGATGGAACTAGACATGAAAGTCGTCGAGGTCAGCATGAACAAGGACCCCACATTGAGCCAGTCAGGATTGAGGCGCTGGAGATAGAAGTTATATCCCATGACGTTCTACCATAGCCACCGATGAAATTACACGAAAGAGCAAGATCAATGAGAATTTGGCTGATGACAGTGAGAAGACGGACAAAAAAGCAATAATATGAAAACTTCGATATTAATCGGAGCAGATTGTTACTGGACTGTAGGCGCTGGTCGCATTCGCGAGATCCATCTAAAAGTAATGGCAACAGAAACGATGTTGGGATGGACGGTCCAAGGTCCTGTAGGACTTCCATGTGTGCCAATGAAATCATCGACGGTTATGGTACTCAAGGTCAGTGCCAAGTCGGACACGACTGTGGACAAACTGCAGTGATTCTGGGACTTGGAAAACATGGGCATCAAAAAGAAACCAGCAACAAAGATGAGCTAGAGTACGTCCGACAAACAATGGAGTTCAAGGCAGGAAGATACCTAGTGTGGCTACCATGAAAGGAATGCCTAACATTGGGCGACAACAACTCCATTGCAGAGAAGAGGTTTATCCAGGTGACAAAGAAATTATACAAGAATAAAGATGAGCTCCCAGCCTATGACAAAGCTATCCGAGAGTAGTTTGAGCAAAAAATAGCAGGAAACGTCGAAGAATATACTGAACCAGATATACAGAACAAATTTGTATACTAAATGCCGCATCAAGAGGTAATTAAAAAAGACCGGACAACGACGAAAATACGGATTGTCTTTGACGGATCGTCAAGCCAGAATCCAGGTGAATCCTTGAATGACAACTTGGATAAATTGGCCAAAACTAAACCCTGACATCACAAGCTTGTTGATGAACTCTCGACATCACAAGATCGCTATGTCATCCGACGTGGAAAAGCATTTTTCGCAGATCAAGATACATGAAAAGGACCGAGACGCACTGCGATTTATGTGGTGGGAAAGAATACTCAGCGAAGATAGGCCAACCCTGAAGATAAAAACCTAAAGGATGACGAGGGTTACTTTCGGAACTACACCGAGTAGCTTCCTTCTAGCGGCCACAGTTTATCGACATTTGGATAAATTTGAAGAGATATATCCTGCAGTTGTGGCGCAACTCCGGAAAGGAATCTACGTCGATGACGTTTCACTGGGAACCGACGAATACTCGACATGGACAAAGATACACAAAGAAGCACGAGACATTCTTTTTGTATTGCGGGAATGAATTTAAGAAAACGGACTTCGAATGACGTCGAGCTAAGAAAACTGTTTGATGAAGAAGGAGATGATCTTGACCGAGCAATAAGAAAACAGGGACAAATTAAAATTTTGCGACTGAAATGAAATTTCGTAGACGACGTGTTGAGCTCTCCCGACACTACATGGTGAAATGACAAGGACATGAGACAACTCTCAAAAAGACAGGCTTTGCAAGCCACGTCTACGCTATATGACCCTCTAGGTTTTTTGACACCATTTTCAGTTAGAGTAAAAATATTGCTTCAAAAAATTTGTATAGAAAAACTGAAATGGCACGACCCGTTACCAAGCTAGCATCGATCAGCTTGGAAGGACTGGTCGGAGGAGCTTCGGCACTTAGATGACTTCACCGTTAATAGATGCTAGGACAACAGGCAAGCTGAAGTGAAAGTATCGACTCTTCATGTGTTCTCCGATGCAAGTCCGATGGCGTATGGAGCACAAGCATATCTTGTAACAAAATACTCCGATGAAAGCAACGAAGCCAATCTAATCATTGCAAAAGGTAGAGTCGATCCAATCAAAAAGGTTACACTAGCAAGAAGGGAGTTGTTGGCTGCCACAATATCAGTCATATTGACCATTCATATAATGGGCACGGCGGAAGCTCTGCGAATATGTTGCTCAGGAATCCGTTCCTGTTTTTCGTACAGGCCGTGGTCTTCGCTTCATCCACAAGTCACGGGCAGGCGGAGTGCAGCGCTCTCCCGGACAACAACGAAGATTGGCACCGTGGCAGCTAGAACATGGATTCTTCAAAATGCTGCTTCAGCGACGAACTCCTGGGCATGCGCTCTTGGCTACCCCAACCAGCTGCGCAGCTCAGCACGACGTCGATTACGTCAGCGATGGAAGAGAGTATAAATCGCTTGGACCGGGCCATCTTCACCAGTGGGCACGGCGGAAGCTCTGCGAATATGTTGCTCAGGAATCCGTTCCTGTTTTTCGTACAGGTGAGAGACGATCGCAATCTTTCATGTTATCGAGACGACAATGTTTGCCTCGTGCTTCTGCCGTGCCCACGGTCATTGCTTCTTGCGTATTGTGCCGTTTATGAATGCCTGGTTGACTTATTGTCGTCGTGTGGTGATGTTGAGCCTAATCCGGGCCCCACAACAGAAGCAATGCTGAAAACGATTATCAATGATATTCGCGAGCTAAAAGACAGTTCGAGCGCAGTCAACCAACAATTAAGTAAAACGGTTGATACGCTGACCAGTATCGAAAAAAAACTGGACGACCTTTCTCAAACTGTCGCTTCCAACACAACCAAGGTAAATGACCTACAAAAACAAGTAGACGGGCTGACAAAAAAATCGACGACCTTGAAAACCGCAGTCGACGAAATAACTTGCTTATTTTTGGCGTGACAGAAGAGAACGATGCTGATTAGCCTCTTGATGAACAAGTGGCAAAGGGCATCTTGGAAGACATGATTCAGGTGCCAAATGTCGCCATCAAGCGCATTCACAGGGTTGGCAAGCCAGTGGCAAACAAGTGCCGGCCAGTCATTCTGAAGCTAGTTGACGGAAGAGACAAAACTAGGATTCTAAAGAACTGCGGTAATCTAAAAGGCACAGAGTTCAGCATTTCGGAGGATTTTTCGCCTCGAGTTCAACAAATACGAAAAAAGCTATGGGCGAGCGCACGAGAAGAACGGAGTAGTGGAGCAAAAGTTGCTTTGATCTTTGACAAGATCAAAGGTAACGGCAGGCTTTATCGGTGAGATGACTCACTGAACTCAAGGGTTCCGGTAGCTGTGCAGTGACAGCAACACAGCAGCAACCTGGAGCATCAACGAACGCTACCGGCTCCACTTTCTCACGCGGTCCCGTCAACATTTTCTGTAATAAACATAAATGCTCGAAGTGTCGTCAACAAATCGGTCGATCTAGAAAGCGCCCTCATTGCTTATGATCCCGACGTCACAATCCTTACTGAAACATGGCTTCCAAATGACATTCCTGACTCGGCAGTAATTCCCAGCTCTCATAAAATCGTTCGTCACGACCGAGGTGCAAAGGGGGGCGGTGTAGCGATAGTGCTGAAAAAGGGCATGGATTTTAAAGTTTTGTCGCACGGGACGTGCGTCGAAATGACTTGGATAGTTCTTCGGCATAAAAATTTGAGCATGCTCATTGGCGCTGTCTACAGGCTGCCCAATTCCAATATAGCGGTACTCGAAGCTTTGCAAGATTTTTTGCTCGAACAAAGCAAACGTTATACCCACATTCTTGTGGGAAGTGATTTAAATCTCCCAAAAATAAACTGGGATCACTTTTGCGTTACAACACCCTGCCAGCACTCCGAATTGCTACTTGATATAGCGTTTTCCTGTAGCATGACGCAACTTGTAAAGACTCCTACGCGTGTCACTGCAAGCACGAGTTCGATTCTGGACCTTATTTTTGTTTCTGAGTCTATTTGCAAGTTTAACAACACAATTGAAGTTGTACCAGGTATATCGGACCACGAACTAGTAATATTTAAAACCAACATGTTGTGTACTCCCTCGGCTACCCAAGTATGTAGATTCCTCAATTTTAATACTGCTTCGGACGAAAGTATTTTGGACCTCCTAGAGGAGGAGTATGACAAAATTTCTAACAAACATCTTCATAATCGCTGTGACGTTAACCAGCTATGGTCGCATTTTATAACAACCGTTCACAAATGTATAAGTTCGTTCGTTCCGGAGAAAGTGAAAAAAATACACGGCCGTAGTCCTTGGATTACGCGCAAAATACTCCATCTAAAACGCAAGATAAAACGCCTGTCACGCTCAAAAACACAACCACGTAGTGCTGCTCTGACGAGCCTCCGCGCCGAACTGCGCAACAAGATTAAAAGCTCCAAATTTCATTTCTTCAACGTAAAAATGCACAACTTTCTCACAACCAATCCAAGAAAATTTTGGATGCACCTCTCCGACAAAAAAGTGAAAGTGACAAAAATTAAAACCAAGGACGCGGACGTGACTGATGCCAGCTGCATAGCGACAGCATTTAACGACTACTTCTCTTCTGTTTTTTTGCGAACGGGTGACACCCCTCCTGATTTCCACGCAAACAATCTCGAACTGCCAGACTTGATTATAACAGATGAAGGCATCTTGTCAGCTCTACTTCATCTTGACACAAAAAAATCGGCTGGGCCGGATGAAATACCTAATGCTTTTCTTTATCGGTACGCCGAGTGGTGTTCCAAATACTTAGGCTTAATATTTAGGGAAAGCCTGTTACAAGGCGAAGTTCCAGTAGATTGGAAGAAGGGTAAATTGGTACCCATTCATAAATCATGTGATAAATATGACGTGAAAAACTACCGCCCTATTTCGTTGTTATGTACAGCCGGCAAGGTTATGGAACACTTCCTTTTCAAACACTTAAGTTCATTTCTGGAGAGTAACCATTTTTTTCCCCAAATCAACACGGTTTCCGGCAAGGCTTTTCAACCACCACACAGTTAATTCACACTACTGATGACTTTCTAAAAACACTTGACAAAGGCGGACAAATTGATGCGATTTTTTTAGACTTCGAAAAAGCTTTCGACCGAGTTTCCCATTCCCATTTGATGTTTAAAATTCGCCGAATACTAACCAATGAAAGAATTCTTCGATGGCTTGATTGTTATCTATCCCACCGACAACAACACGTTCGGATAGCAGATAAAAATTCTTCTTCCGCTCCCGTGCATTCTGGGGTACCGCAGGGCTCTGTCCTAGGACCACTTTTATTTTTAGTTTATCTAAATGACATGTCCTCCGAATCTACTGTGCAGTGTCGTTTTTTCGCGGATGACTGCGTTGCGTACCTGCCCATTCAATCAAGAACAGATCACGCCACCCTAAATGAATACTTATCGGTTATTACAGCATGGTGTAACTCCTGGAAAATGAGCCTCAACATAGCAAAGTGCGTCAAGATGACCATAACACGTAAAAAAAACCCTCGGAATTCACTTACATGTTAAACAACACTGCTATAACAACCGTTAACCAGTACAAATACCTTGGTCTGACAATCACTTCTAATTTGAGCTGGAAAACTCATATCGAAGGTATAACATCAGCAGCACTGCGGCGATTGTGGTTCTTAAAGCATCGCATGAGGCACTGCACCAGCAAAACAAAACTAGTCGCTTACACTACATTGGTACGCCCATTGTTGGAATATGCTGACGTTGTATGGGATCCTCACACACAAACAGAAATATACTTACTAGAACGAGTCCAGAATAAATCCCTTCGGTTTATTTACCACGCGTACAGTAGACACTGTTCAGTCACTGAACTCCGTAATAGATCCGCTCTTCCCACATTGGAGTCCCGTAGAAAGCTACATCGCTTAAAATTCCTTTATAACATAGTCAACGGACACTCAGGACTCGCCTTTAACACTTACATGCAGTACAATACATCGCGAAAAACTCGGAACAAGCATGATAACACCATAGTGGTGCCACTTACAAAAACAAATTCTCGGCGATATTCATTCTTTCCACGAACAATTTCCGACTGGAATGAACTACCTCATGACGTCACCAGCATCGCAGCGCCCGACGCATTTTTATCAGCTGCCACTGCCTGTTTGTAGTAAAAGCTGTCTGGTCATATGTGCAGATTTCAATTCTTCTCATGATGTTTTTTCACTTCGTGTTAGGAACAAAATTTGGATTATATTTTCGATACCGCTCTTGTGTTGCTCCTGTAACACGAGTATTCATGTTCCACGCAAACCTGTTATGTGGTGATTTTATTTCTGCGCCGTGAAGTGTAGTGTTATATGTGGCTGCAAGTATGAAAGTTTGTATCACTCCTGCCTTGGCCACCAAGAGGTGGCTGGCAGTATGCAATAAATAAATAATAACTGAAAATTTCATCAGGAATCTAAGGAGTGTGAAATTCTGGACTGACTCTCAAATTGAATTATGTTGGATAATGTGAAACAAGACGAAAGATCTGTTTGTTCGCAATCGCGCAGCAGAAATCAAGAGCCATTCCAAGGAGAGTCAATGGTATTGTTAAAAGTGATGAAAATCTTGCGGATTTGATGACAAGGGGGAAGAAGATGAAACGTTTGATGAACAGTGAATTTGATGGAAAGGCCCCACGTGGATCAAGAATGAAAAACAAAGGCCTGTATATGACATCACGCAAGAATCGGACAGTGATGACAACCAAGATGAAGAAAAGACCGTGGCAAGCTTAACTACCACCACGTGTCAAGAGAAGATAATTGATGTGAACAGGTTTAGATCATACGAGAAAGGGTTACGAGTTACCGCGTGGGTGATGCGTTATATAGAAAACCAACGAAAAGAAAGGAAAACAAGGTCGCTCACAGGAGAAGAATTGGACAAGGCAGAGTTTGTGCTTATAAAGCAGGAGCATAAAACGTTACAAAATGCAGTGACACGAATATATGACCACATGAATCTGTACGGCACGAACATCTTGGAAGATGATCAGGGTGTCCTAAGAGTAAAAAGGAGGCTTCAGCGGAGTGAGTTGAGCTTTGATGAGAAGCAGCCTATTGTTTTACCGAAAGAAAGTCACTTTTCAGAACTCCTAGTTCTGAACGTACATCAAGTGACAATGCACTGTGGCGTTGCGGCAACATTGACACATCTAAGAACAAAGTTTTGCATTGTGCGTGCCCGACAGATGGTGAAATAAGTGATAAAGAATTGCATCACATGTAGAAAATTTAATTCATGACCAATGGCACAAGAAATTTCACTACTACCAGCTGACAGGAGAACACAGACGACGCCATTCAACACAGTTGGTATAGACTTTGCTGGACCGCTAAATGCTCGAGAGAAGAAAGGCGACAAAATTACAAAGCTTTACATTGTGATATTTACGTGAGCAGTAACAAGAGCCATACAACTGGAGTTGGTCAAGAGGATGTCATCAAAAGCGTTTATACAAACATTTCGAAGATTCGTAGGTAGAAGAGGATTGTGTACAACTATTTACAGTGATAGTGCAAGAGCGTCCAAGAAATCAGAGAAATAGTTGAACATGATATTAAAGATGGGAGCTGAAAGAGTTCAACAGTGTACCAGTAACCTGAAAACAAAACGATAGTTTATTCTAGAGTTAGCTTCATGGTTGGAAGGATTTTATGAAAGATTGATTAGAAGCTTTAAGACATCCATGGCAAAAACTATAGGTGCTCGGCTTTTGGGTGAAGAAACACTACGGGCTGTGGTTGTTGAAGCAGAAGGAGTATTTAACATCCAGCCTCTTACTTATGTGTATGACAATACTAACGAGCCACAACACATCACACCGGTGGATGTTATAGGAGGCAGGTAAGAAATGAACAAGTCGGAAGAAAACAAACTCGGAAAATGAAGTTTGCTGAATGACTTCAGTGCAAGAAATGAGGCAGTGATAACATGGTGTACCAGATAGGAAATGGAGCGCCTGAAGGAGCTGAAGTGTGCCAGCAAAGAAATGGAGGGTCACACAAGTATACAAGAAGGAGGTGTAGTTCTGCTTGGAGAAGCGCGAAAAGGAACGCTGTGGAAGTTCTGCAAGGTCGAAAAGATTTTTCCAGGCAAGGATGGACTAGTGAGAACATGCTTGATTCGTACGCCTGAAGGCAAATTAGTCAAAAGGCCGGTTCAACTGTTGTATTCGCTCGAAGTAGTCTTCGGTTGAATCTGGCCGGCGGGAAGATGTAAAAAACAGATTGTAGATGGAGCTTGGAGTCGAGGAAGAAGAAGTGGCCAAGGGCACGCTCTGTATACTTTTTCGTTCTCGTTCTGTAAACAATAAACCGAAGACGTATCGGCTCTGCGGTCTCTCAGGTCCTTCTGAAACACCTCCGTTATGGCTGCGGCATGCATATACGGAAACAACAAGCCTCAGCGTGAAGTGATCAAAGAGATTCTGAGAGATGAGCTTCGTCAGGTGGGTTTATTTCATCACTAGAACCGAAGCAGGCTTGGTCGTTTGTTGCTGACGTTGTCCGAGAAGAGGTGCGTCAAACACTTTGTTGACTAGGCAATGGAGACGTGCAACGGCACCAAACTTATGCTGATGCTGTCCGATGTCCCGTCGTCGCTGCTTTGACGATGACGTCTCCAGCGACTCGTCGAACACCTACCCCTCAAACGCAGTCGATTATATCACCACCCACCTCATCGCCGCCAACCACATTGGTCTCGCCGACCCAAAGAATTCCGTACAGTCGACACCTGAACAGCGCACCGCGGCTGAACTGAGAGCCCCGCTGAACTACAAGCTCCGGAAAACCGATTTGTGGCGCACCGCTGACCATCGACCAGTGTGCTATTAATGTGGTGAAGCAGGGCACGTCTACTGAGTTGGCCACTATCGCAACGCCAAAAATCGGAAATAACCTCTTCAGCCGAATAGCGCTATGTACGATAGACAGTCAGCGTATATACAATGACGACGCGACGTATAACGCTCGGCCTGCATTCAATGACGCTCATCCAAATAGTCTGCCGCAAAACCCAACCACGCCTCGTTCACAATGTGCATCTCCGGCGTGCTATAGTTCACCGAATCATCGTAGTTTGGCCCACGTCACTAGGGACCGGTTCCCTAGCCCTCGACGGGGAAACTAAACGCAGTGACCTCCAGGGGTGAGGTTGCCAGTAATCGAAACTATCCACCGCCCCCGTTGCAGAAGAATGACCAAGCGCAGATGCCGAAGCCGACGATTACAACGACGACCGTGATGAACATGACGCCTACCGGTATACGCGAAGTTATGAGTGCTGACCACTCTATTAAAATTGACAGTAATCAAGCGACGGCATCGGTTGAAACCAGCTCACATTTTTTGACAATAAGCCAGCAACTCGCCGACAGGTTGAAGAAGGCAAAGACGCTATGATACGGGCCGAATATGTGAACTGTCGTAGGCCAGTTGAGACACTTCTTGGAACGTGCACGGCTCGACTCATAAACGGTGGTTCACCGTTCATCGCCACCTTCGTAATTCTTCTTGAATGTTGTAAAGTTATTTTGGGAAACGATTCCTTGCGTGATCACTAAGCAGTACTTAGCGTCCGTGCCGATTTGCTACCAACTCGGACACACCTAACCATACTGAAATCAGCGACCTCGTTTACGTTTCGGCGGGGACGGCGTCATACTTCTGCCACGGAGTTTGGTCTCTCGTACCAGTACATCGCGGCAGATCACAGAGTCGCACTGGCGTCCATGAATGCCTCGTCGAGCTAGCATTCACATGTGGCATTTCCATAGCCAGGGGTGTCGTTCATGTTGTCGATGGGTGCGCTGAAGTATTGTTAACTAATTTCAGCGAGAAACGCCGATATATTGTAGGGGGCACTGCCTTTGCCTACTTCGACAAACTCGCGCAAATAGAAGATTGCCATCTCGTGGAAGAGGCGGCACCATTTGCTATCCCAAAGACTATACCTGTTCACGTTAGTCCGACGTTATAGCGCACAGGGTGAGACCGCCTTATCGATCAACAAATTCTGCGACTGCTTTTGTTCTACTTCCAGAGCTGGTGAGACACCCCTCACGAAACACCGCATCATCACAGATTCCGACGCCAGACCCATTCGGCAAATATATATTGCATTTCTCCAAAAGAGCGCGATGCAATTCAAAGCCAAGTGAAAACAATGCTTGAAGATGACGTTATTAGGCCATCCAACAGCCCTAGGGCATCGCTCATGATATTAAAAAAACAATGGCAGCTTGCGTTTTTGTGTCGACTATCAGAAGCTCAACCAGATTGCAAAGAAACTCGTTTATCCACTGCCACATATAATTCTAAGGTTCGATTGTGAAACGCGCAGTACTTTTCACCAATGGACTTGAACAGTGGTTATTGGTAAATGAAAGTGAATTAGAGAGACCATGAAAATACCGCCGTTGTCACGCCAGACGGGCTTCACGAATTTCAGGTGCTCCCCTTCGGTTTGTGTTCGGCGGCAGCCACGTTTGAGCCTCTAATGAAGAGTGTTATTGTGACTCAGGTGGTAGAGCTGCCTGGTTTACCTCAATGACATGATTGTCTTTTCTCAGACGTTCGAGGAGCACATAAAAAGGCTAAAAGCAGTTTTTGACGCAATACGTTATGCTGGCCTTACACTGAAGCCCGAAAAAAATGTCACTTGGACTTTCACGAACTTCAATCCCGTGGTCACATCGTTAGCAGCTAAGACATCCGACCTGATCCAGAAAAACTTACAGCCGTGGCGAATTTCCCAACCCCGTCCGATCAAAAAATCAGTACGGCGTTTTCTGAGACAATGTGCCTATTACCGGCAATTTATTGCCAATTTTCACGCAACGCATGGTCATTAACCCAGCTCACAAAAAAGGATATTCCCTTCTCATGGGGTGAAGACAAACAACGGGCATTTTACGAGCTTTGTCAGCACATGCAAACGTCTCCTGCCCTAGCCAACTTTGATGAAGACACGTCGACCATATTGCACAGAGTAATGTAGGTGTCGGAGCATTACTCGTACAGTGGCAGGGTGCCAGCGAAAAGGCGATCGCTTATGCCAGCAGGACGCTGCCCGGAACAGAAGCCAACTGCACAACGACCGAAAATAAATGTCTCGCAATGGTACGGGCAGTCATAAAATTTCGTCCGTATTTGTGTGGTCGCTCGTTCACAGCTCACAGCAATCACCATTCACTTTGATGAATAATGAATTTGAAAAATCCATCTGGCCAACTCGCACACCCGAGAATTTGGCTCCAAGAGTTCGACTTCACCATTACCTACATATTCGGTGGACGACACGCTAATGCCGCAAGCCTTTTTCGGTATCTCTTTGAAGCAGCTGAGCACGACAATGACGACGTGGCCTTTTTGGGCGTCTTGAACACTGCCGCCTTTTCACGCCAGCAGCGGGACGACGCTGAAATTCAGCCACTGATTCAATACTTTGAATGACTAACCAATAGCGTGCAAAATTATTTGCAGGAGGGCTAGCGTCACATAGCTTGCGCAATGACGTACTTTACAAGAACTTCTCACCTATAGTGGCAGTAGCTATTTGCTCGTCATTATGTCATCACTTCGACGTGAAATCCTCTACGCCTGCCAGAACGAGCCGACCGCTAGTCACTTGGGCTACACCAGGACATTAGCAAGAATTAGGCAAAGCTACTACTGGCCCAAGCTTTCCACAGTCATAAAAACTCCTACCATACGTCACGCTTGCGTACAGTACGGCTTGTCAGGAGGCTACTCAGAAGACGCAATTCAGTTTAGTTTACGGCCGGGATGTTATAACAATATTAGAAGCAATGTTCC
Organism: Rhipicephalus microplus; assembly: GCF_043290135.1. NCBI lineage: Eukaryota > Metazoa > Arthropoda > Arachnida > Ixodida > Ixodidae > Rhipicephalus > Rhipicephalus microplus. The sequence continues at coordinate 21,972,759 of NW_027464585.1, read as the reverse complement.
CCCACAAAAACGAGGCTCCTGAAATAGAAGCTACAGTTTTTACGCAGCCAGCAGAAGAAGCTTGGCAACTTGCGCGGTTGTGGATAATCGATCAACAGAAAAACGCCCGGCAAGGACCCGTCACATACAACGTCGGCGACAAAGTAGGGGTCTGGACACCCATTCTTCGTCATGGTCTTTCCAAAAGACTATTCCTGAGATACTTCGAGCTTTACAAGGTTCTTCAACGCTTGAGCGAGATGAATTACTAGGTTGTTCCCGATGGCCCTCAGAGTTCAAAGCACTGAAGACATTTGCCATAAATTGTTTGCGTGCTTCGTCTGAAGCCATACCTTCAGTGACCATAGTTTCCTGCTTTATGAGCCTGCACCATTGGGACAATGTTTTGTTGTTGTTTTTTTGAAAGAATAATCCACGTGTATGTGTCGGTGGCGATGACAAAAGAGCAGTGCGAACACTTATTTCGTTAGGACAAGGACGAAGAAGACATGACTGCCTTTTTGCCGAGTTTGATAAAGCCTCTTTCTTGGTTATCCTCTGCTTTGTTGTCGATCCCACATCGTCAAAATATCGAGTTTTCTCATCCCAGCTTTGCTTTGTCACGTTAAGCTAAGTTAAACTTTGATAATCATGGTATTATCCTGGCTTAACGCGACCGTTGTTGCGTTACCCAATATTAAGTTGAAGAAGGTACCATTTAATCAAACCAAACATACCTAGCCGATAATAATTAGGCTGTGTCTAGCTCGCTGTGCTCATATTAACCCAAGTTTAGCTGAGGTGAGCCGCAATAAGTATAGCTAAAGCTAATTAGTCATTTTTGATCATGAATGCATTTAATTTAGGCAAGCATACGTAGCCCAAAGAAGGTGAACCTAATTGAGATCAATGAATTCAAGGTGGTATATTTATAAGCCCAGTGAATTCAAGCCGAGGGGAAACCTTATTGTTATAACTGACTTGATAAGGGTTAAGCTCCTTTACTTCTAATTGATGATAATTGAGGCAAATAGAAAGTATGGCTAAATTATTAGACTGAGATCTATCCCAGCATGTCCCATATACCGCATTTTTACCAACGTACTTAATCTACTTATGATAAACCATGATAATTACACAACACCGAAGACCGTATAAATTATTCTGGATTGAGCACGGTTATATTGGCATCATCTAACTAAAAAGATCACAAATCACCTTACTTACAGGGCCGTGCGACACTTTTGCGACCACCCTATTTAGCACAGGAACGCCTGTAGTATTGATTGCTGATACAATTTTGAGGAAAATGATGCATATCGACGCACAAAAAATGACGTTACGCTTCCTCAAAATTTAAAACTCGAGCAGATAAAGATGAGAAACGTTCTCTTTCGTATTTCACTCGCCTGCTGACGCCAAAGACCCCTTGCAGTCAGAGCGCGCGCCACAAACAGGTTTCTTACAGGCATACCGAAAATGTCACCTTAAGGTAGCTTTCACACAGTGTTTAAAATTCAGATTCAGATTCTTTTTTTCAGCATTCATTTGAAACAAAGGCTAGGACAGGAGCAAAAAGCCGCTATCATAGCGGCTTCACAAAGCCCTTGCGACTACACAGTTTGACAGGAGACGACATAGGTACACAAAAGCTGGAATGCATCTATATACACATATTTTTTTCAAAGAAAAGAATAAAACACTGAAATATATGTTACAAATTCACAGCACAAGAAAAATTTCCTTTTTTTTCTTACGCAGAAGAAAGTTTTTTTAACCAGTTCGCAACATTTACGAACACAGTCGAAGAAAATGTGTATCACGGTGAAACCATACAGATTTGTAAAAACAGAAAAGCATGCAGGAAGGCTTTCACACACACCACCAAAAGAAAAGGTGTACCATACCCAAGAAACAAGCAAGAAAATCCAAGCACATATATAGCATAAAATTACTCACATAAAGCCGCATGGCTAAAAAAATACTGCTTTCACATCTGACGCGAAGTAGCATTTAAACTAATGTTTTCCTCTTCAAAATCGTTAAGCAGAAATGATATACGGCATGCACGGTAGCCGGTATATTCCATGATTGGTTCGCGAAAAGGGGACAGCCCAAGTTTCACGCTCTCTGATGCCATAATTGAGTTGATGTGGTTTGTTTAAGTTACAAAGATGAATAAATGCGCTGTGGCCTCGTTTAACGCTTCCGTTGTACTTCATAACAAGGTTTAACTCATAATGGTAATGACGTGAAAAAACATTGAACGGAGCACTGAACTTGTATGGCTGTCATAAGATTACACGTAACATGCCGGAATGTTTTTTTTGTAGCACAAATAACGTCATGCAATTCCTCTTTAACGTTGTTCCCCATACTAAATTACAATAATTAGCATGAAAGATAAATATTGAATCGTACAATAGCCGTATTTTTGATGTAAGAACATCCCGAGCCTGCACAGTGCCCCGCCTGCTCTCGCCATACGTGTTGCTACGCGTTCGATGTGTTTGTCCCACAGCAAGTGCTGATCAAAGATTACACCTAACACGTCAGCCATGACTTCAATTCGTTCTGATCGATAGCATATGTTTAGATTACGATTTACGTGTTTTGGGTTGGTGCAAAAGGAACTGCTTTTGTTTCTTTTTTTAGAATTAACCTGCAAAGAATTTTCCTTTTTCTACAAATACAGAGTTACAGTGTCACAAATACAGATTTAGCTTGTTCGGATAAATATTCAATCCTACGCGACTTGAAGAAGAAGCTGCTGTAATCTGCGTATAATATATAGTGTGGTAAGTCGCTAATATTCACTAAATCATTTATATAGATGTTGAACAGTACGGGTTCTATTATGCTTCCCTGAGAAACACCAGCTTCCAGATTTAGCGGGTCTGAGATGAGATTCACCTGAGAAGCAAACCTATTGTTTTCTGTTCGTCAGGTAAGACCTGAGAAGATCCTCTTGTAATTCACGGAATCCATAATTTTCTAGCTTTTTTTAGTGAAGTAAACATGGTTGATCCTGTCAAAAACTTTGTAAAAATCAACAAATACACCTACCGTTATTTCTTTCTCTTCAAAGCCATTCAAAAAATAAATCCTTTTGTGTTAATAGAGCCGATTCCGTCGATAGGCCCGTACGAAACCTGAATCGGTATGGAGTTAATAGCCAGTATGTTTCACAAAATGACACAACCCTTCTGCAGAAAATCTTCTCCAAGCCTTTTGAAACGACGGGGAGCACTGACACCGGCCAATAATGTGACATATCATTTCAGTCACCCGATTTGAACAAAGCAGTTATCTTTGCCTGTTCTATTTTTGTCGGCAGCACACCAGTAGACGTGCAAATATTGAATACTAGCGCAAGAGCATTTACTAGAAAATCTAATGCAAATTCAGTTGATTCAATCTGAAGACCATCAATATCCCTTGCATTACTGTTCTTCAAAGATATGAAAGCAGAGTAAACTTCTTCAGGTGTCGTGGGCTCAAAAAACGCTGTGTGTACATTGGGCGCTCCGATGTATATGACAGCGCCTGTACTACGACCGCTAATTTCTAAACCTGTGAAGTGCTGGTTCATTCAACACCATTTAGCTGCTATATTCTCACCAACTTCGAGCTCTTCATTGCTTTTGCTTTGATTTAGAAGTTTATTAGGTGGCCGCCAAACTAAATCGCCCTTGGAATGCGTATCGCTCAACAGTTTTTCCACGTATGCCTTTTTTGTACTTCGAAGAAACTTAGTTACAAATTACGGTATTTCTTAAAAGCAGAAAGGTTATCTGGGCAGCTCGAGCGCACAAAGTGGCTGTACAAGTCGTTTTTCTTACAAAATAGCTTCAAACAATCATTTGTTAACCAAGGTTTGCATAGCTTTTTTGATGTCTTTATTGTTGTTACCTTAAAAAATCAGTGTAGATAATTTTTGTCATGCGAATTTGTGTATCGTAAGCTGTGCTAGCGTCGCTACAGTTGAACAAGGGTGTCCAGTCAATGGATTTGAGCTAATCTTGAAAATCATTTATTGTTCCTAGATTTACCTCCTGAATTACAAAATATTTGCATTCGCGTCGTCTTGCTGCAAGAATAATGTTTCGTTTAGAAATTATATAAATCGGCAAATGATCGCCTAAATGAGCAGCAGTGGTACCAGCACTGATGCTTGGCACTGGGCTATTTGTAATAAATAAGTGGATAAGGGATTCAGTAAGGCATATGACATGAGTGGGTGCTCTTATCACGTTCGCACAACGTAAAGAGTCAAATAGCAAGTTTAAGGCCTGAGTAATTGATTTCGATTGCAGCAGATTTATATTGATATCGCCAACTATGTTTATGCACAGTTTATTTTGATATGCATAACATAGTAGCTTCTCTAGGAAGGTGAAAATACTTTCGCAATTTCTATCATGTGGTCGATACAAAACAGTGAAATTCTTGCAACTACATTGTATTGTTAGCTCTTCATAGCCGGGTGTGGCTTTGGAAAAATTTGCAACCAAGTTACATGAAAATTTTTCTGACACCATCTGCATGACTCCTCCACCACGACGGCTTGGTCTACTTAAAATGAAGTTTTGATAACCTCGCAAACGAATAATATCATATTTTGCACAGTACCAAGTCTCAGTTATCATGATATGAAACAAATGTAAAATCACTAAGAAATGCTTTTATCTTGTCATGCTTATTATGGGCAGACTGAGCATTGAAACGCAACAAAGCGAGAGAATCGGCGTAGCCAGGTTGAACCAGTTTACGTGGTGGAATTATCATTAAAGAATGAATAACATTTGCTGTTGGTAATAATCACTACCATATTTTAGATAGACCTGCTTCGCACGTCGTCTTAACAACACCAGATTCTGCATTTTTCCGGGCGAACACTTTCCTGTCCCTCACCCATACAAATCGCCATTTCGTTTCTTTCTTCTTTGCAACTCTCGTATGAAGTAGTTGCATAGGCTGAGGGCATATGTGTTCATACACAAACACTGAGTGCTTGGAAGAAAAACCATTGTCCTCTGCCAAGAACCTAGCCTTTCGTGCTTTTTGATTTACAGCATCACAGTTGCTTCAGTTGGAGGCATAAGTGTTCATACACAACCACTGACTGCTTTAAAGAAAAACCAATGTCTTTTGCCGTGATTCTAGCCTTCCGTGCTGTTTGAATTACAGCGTCCCATTCAGAGCGACGGTTGAAAGACACGACAGTGTTCTTATCATTCTCAGAGTTCCGTACGGGGACGCGATGGTGAGCATCGATATCGTGTTCTGTTATTGGCATGCCAAGCACTTCACCCACTTTCTCCAGAATATTCCGGAGGTTGTCACGCTGCGAGCAAGGAACACCCTTCACCTCAATATGCTTGTTTCTGAAATAATTATCTTGTGTCACTGTCTTTAGCGAGTTATGAGACACTTGTTTGCTTAATTTCTCAAGTTCTTGCAAAGGAGGCTCTTGGGCTGATTTTATATCGCCATTTTTCTGCTTAAATGCTTCACATTCTTTTTTCGTTGCCTCATACTACTCACCAGTAATTTTCACACTTTGCTTGAGTTTTCGCAGTTCTTTACGAAACTCATGTTTCAAATCCGCAATTTCCCGCTTAAGTTCAGCCACATTATTTCTCATTTTGAATAGCAGAAAAAACCACACACACTATACCAAAACAAGCATCTCTAAAGAAATACACCTTAGTCAACAATTGGCAGCAGGGCAGCAAATCAGACTTAAGTAACAAAAAATATTGAAAAGTAGTTTCCAAGCTGTCGAATAAACGCGGGGTAAATTCTCGGTTCCCCTAGCCACGGTGGTCTAGCCACTAGCCACGGTGGTCTAGTGGCTAAGGTACTCGACTGCTCACCCGCAGGTCGTGGGTTCGAATCCCGGCTGTGGCGGCTGCATTTCCGATGGAGGCGGAAACGGTGTAGGCCCGTGTGCTCAGATTTGGGTGCACGTTAAAGAACCCCCGGTGGTCGAAATTTCCGGAGCCCTCCACAACAGCGTCTCTCATAATCATATGGTGGTTTTGGGACGTTAAACCCCACATATAAAAAATATATCATGCCTCTGCTGCCAAAATGACGGAAAAGAACAGGTGGTACTCCTTATAAAGAGCCTGCAGAATAGCTGACGTTACGTGTATCCACGTGGGTCCCACAATCAGTTGCAGACAGCTCAAGCAAAAAGCGCAGCGATGCAGCTCCGATGCAAGGAATGACATCTCTTAATGCGTCGGTACAGTTGCCTTCCTGATGCAGTGGCCCACCGCTAACTTGTAAGTCCCTGAGCGTCAGTATCTGCAGAATAAACTTGGGGTAAATTCTCGGTTCCCGTGGCTGCCTCTGCTGCCGAAAATCAGTAAGAGCAGTAGCTCGCTACTGCTCTTACTGATGGCGTCATAAGCATGATTACGATAAACCCTGTGCGTCGGCTAGCAGATGCCCCAACGGTCACACTGGTGCATACATTTAGGCGGGCACACCTCTTGTCTTGCATGCAAGCAAGACGCGCTCTATGGCAACGCTGGCTTCCGCCGCATATTGCATTTCAGGCTCCCTAAAAAGGCGGCCGGCAATTTCGCCTGCTGGCGTACAGAAGCCGCGTTATGGATGAGTAAGCGGAAGCATACTACTGCTCTACAGTTCTACTCTTTTTTCCAGCAGGGGAAAAGCAAGCGCTGGCGTCGTCGGCCAAAACTGAACATGTCTCACCTGTACTCAGCGACAACTTTTCTTGGCACCGAAGGGAAAACTACAGAGCGAATTCGAGTGCACCCTACCACAAGTGAAGGTGTTCCAAAGTACCATCAATATTTTCAACGAGAAACAGACATGTTCTTTCTCTATTTTCTACGTGGAGCTATTTGATACAGGACGAAGCTCACACCTTTAAGATATTCGTATTTATTCTAATTTATCTGTTGTGACCTCGCATTTTTGAATTCGTGAAGAAGTCCCGCCTTTTTACGTGTACATCAAACGCTAAGTGGCGTCTGCGTCTACATGAAAAGCTGATGGTGTCCCCCATCACTTTCTCTAGCGTTACGAGACGCGCACCAAAATGAACTTCTTCACGTAGGGATACATGTGCAGAAATTCCGCCTACACAGCTTTCCCTTCAGTGCCAAGAATAGTTGTCCCCCATTATATATTAAAACGGCTTACTTCTGGAAGGCTCTGCGGCAAAGTGCTCTTTCCTCTCCTGCTCGTGCTCTTGTGTAAGTGGGGCCCACTAGCGGCGCTGCACTGTCTCTTTAATAAAAGCACTCACTACCCTCTCTCACTCACACACACATAGCGTAGTAGTATTATTTAAGACATGAGCATGAGTGCGGTGGACCTGAGGGCTCGCGAAGTGGCTGGGTGCGCAACCATAAAATCTCATGGCGTTGAATAAGAGCACCTCTTTGCAGGACTTTAACTCTTTCGTTACTATGCCTATTGAAATTGATCACCGGTGAACAACGCTTTTGAATTGTCAATTTCGGCATGTTGGTTTTGTTTCCCGTGCACCCAACACTTTCTAGTGGTTAGTCCACCCACTCAATTTTCATAATCGATTTGAATTGACCTTTTTATCAACATTTTGAATTTTGACAGGCCTTTCCACGAATTACTGTGCGTGTGTTTTCGAGAAAATGCACTTGGCTGGCGAAGTTGACAAAAGTGCGTCCTCCTCATGGTTATGCTACAATAACATCAAAGTTACGTAATCAGAATAGCCTTTCAAAGTCAATTATTAAATTAAGGTGTCCTTTTCGCAATTTAACTGTATTGAACAGTAATTATAGTCATAGTTTAGGCCAGCTACAAAATAGAGAGCTTTTGCGAGAAATGGGAAAAAACTTTTCTACAAAAAAATTTCCGAAGGTCTCCCACATGTATAAAGTGTTGAGGTGAGCTCGTGAACCAGTTCCAGCAGCTGTTATTGTGCCTGTATTAGACACAGGCTGCATCTAGTGTCCCTAGTCGCTTCTATGATGTCGTCTTTAAGTGCGAATTGGTGCGCACCTGCAGCATGCGTTTAACACAAACACACACACACACACACACACACACACACACACACACACACACACACACACACACACACACACACACACACACACACACACACACACACACACCGCTCGAAACTGTCTTCCAACCGCACGTGAACTGAGTAAGGACGAGCTTAGAGTATGACAACAACTCAGCTTCAAGTTTTATGGAGATGTCTTGCGTCGGCCCCAGACATCCACAGCCTTTCTTGGGCTTGTTTCGTTTACGGTCTCAAGTTGTCTCCTCTATCACAAGCGCGTAGCGGCTGACCTTTGTGCACAATGTTAGAGCTACTCTGGTTACGTGTGAGGTTCATGGCTGCAGGGATTCTCCTCACTACAGTAGGCCACCAGGCCCTGGCTGCTGAGCCACGCAAAAAGTTTTGGAACTGCATGCAATTAGGGGCGAAGCTCCTTGAGGCGTGGGTCGGGCGTCCATATGTATGCAATAGCAGTAAGTAGCCACCGGTGGCACCCGCTCCAGAGCAGGTATGTGCTACACGGGATGCGAGATTCGAGATGGCAGTTCTTGGAGTGTTCACTAGATTGACGCACGGACGGACGCATGGACGAATGCACAGACAGAGTAGCATACTGGATATAAACTGCTTGGTTTTAGCAAGCTTTAGGGAGGGTTGGGCCGCAGTGCCATGAATACAGTGAACTAGTATATAGACATGAACTAGAGGCGGTGAAATGTGGGAAGAACACATTAAGCGCAGGCCGTAAGAAAGTGTGCGAGTGCCACCTTTTGTTTAGTCGTTGGAATGTCCGCTTGATTCCAGTACTTGTAGATGCTTAATATATGATGAAAAGATGCGAGATGGGGATACTTGGGGTGTCCACTAGATGGACGGACAGATGGATAGACAGATGCACTGGCGCACGCACGGATGGATGGATAAATGGATGCATGAATGGATGGACGCATGGATGAATGGACGGACGGACACACGGAGGGTCGCACAGATGGATGCATGCACGAATGGAAGCAAGACCGAACGGACAGACGTACGCTTTGCCCCTTTCATCATCATTTACTCTGTGGACATGCTGTGACTTTGTCTTTTTTAATACGGTTTGCCAAAATGTAAAGAAATATGCTTGGCTACATATATTGGAACGCCAACCCACGCGTAGTGAGGTGGCTCATAGAAATAGGTGACCTTAGAGAAAATAGCGAAGTTCAGTAGACATATAGTTATGGAGAGATTATGCTCAGCACAGCATTAATCTATATTAGAGAACCTGCGCGCTCTTATCGCAAAGAAAAAAAACAAACAAAGTTCTGAGGAAAGTGTGCGAGTTCACTTGTGTCTCCCAAAAAACTAAGCAATCCTTCACTGCATTGCGCGAGCAACGAAGCAGCACTTTGGTTCTGGTTTTATTTGTTCGTGTGATTACAAACATCTTCTACAAAATTTATTTTTATACTGTTCCTGCCTTATTCACCTTCAAAACTTATATTTTCAATTTTCTTTGTTTTGGCTATTTTTGCATATATGTTTTTATTTCACCGTTAACCGACTGGCAACCAAAAATTACACACTTTTCACACTTGAGCTCATTGAATAATATTTTGTTTCTCTAAATCATATTTCTAGAAAGAGAAATTCATTGTTCGAAAATTTGGCATGCTGCTATCTTCCCCAGACAGGTAAAATATAACTATTTTCGCACGGGGAAGAAACAGTGAAGTCTAACTATGGCTTCTTCGCATACAACGCAAGGTTCCCTATCGAGGATATGTGTACAATTTTTTGCAAGACAAATGACGTGATTTCTCGCCTGAATACTTTTAAAACGAAGATGGTGTTACGCCTGAGTTATTCCACTACGCCCCTGATCTCCCAATTGGCTCGCTGGCGTTTCGCAAATGCTTCCACAATTATGGTTCTCAAAAATCATCATTCTGATAGGTTTTATTTATTTATTTACAGATACTGCAAGCACCTCTCGGGCACATGCAGGAGTGAAAACAAAGAAATACAATGACGCAAATTCGACATCTATCTTTACAATACATCAGTGTTGCTTGACGTAACTTTAAAACGTACAACATACATAAGGGGAGGCAAATATACTTACGCAATCGCGTGTAAGCATACGATACGGTATGCATACGGTAAGAGAACACAATGATAATGTTCTCAATTTCGAAACGACAATCCAACCAAAGCTTATATTACTAATACGCTGAGGAAACACCTTTGACGACACAGAGTTCACTGGTCGTGCTGTGGTGAGTAGACAGGAGCGCGAGAAAGGCCGACGGCGTCGAAGTGTTGCCTTCTTGACTTGTACTCGATGATGATGTAGAATTCTTGAAGTCTTTAGCTCCACCGCATGAGCTTACCCTAAAGGTACCTCAAGTTAGCTGGCCAACCCAGGCATGGTGGTCGCTAACAGTTTTGAAAGGCCTGCCAAAGAGTGAGTGCGAAACTTTGACGCTATCCTTATGCTAGCAAGACGCTCTTCTTCTTTTCGGGTAGGCCCTTTGTTTTTGTTATGGATTAGTTGGTTTGGGCCTTGAATAGTGAGTGGTTAGCATAACCATTAAACATTTTCAGGCCATTGGTTCTTTGCACCAGGATGGCGCTGAGTCGTACGCTTTTTGCATCGGTGGGTACTTCTCTTTCGGCGTATTCTTCAAAATGAACCATACCAGCGGTGTCTGCAGGCGTCGTTTGAGTTACTAAGATGCTTCTTTTTGTGCTGTTTCCCACTGCATATTTTTTTATTGGGAATGTCTGTCCCTAGGCATAACAACTTTTGATTGGTTTTTGTGACGAGAGTTAGAGTCTCGACATTTTGGGAAAATGTCTTGCTGGGTGAGTAATGGTGTATAAGGTGGAACATACTTTGTGTATATATATATATATATATATATATATATATATATATATATTGCCACGAGGAATTGCTAAGGCGCAGTACAACGCAGACGTTGTTAAAAGAGGAACGCTGACGGCATCGCTACGACTCATGAAGCCCGCCGGAAGGCACGAGCCGGCCCAGCCTGTGCACGAGCTGCTACCGAGCAGCGGCAAAGAAAAGAGGAGAAGAAGAGGACGACGAGCGTTCGCTGTTTTCTCCCAGCTACTGTGTAGTTCTTTTGGCTTTGGGCACAAGTTCGCCCTTATTAAACCTTGTAAATAGGACGTCCCGGTTGTGAGGTTGTTATATCCGTTACATTTTCTGGTGGAGGAGCCTGGGTACATGATTCCGAGCCCCACGCAAGAGCGAAGTCCAAGCACTGACCAGCCGCAACCAGTGGAGCTTACACCGGTGCACCAACGAGTCAGCCGCCGTATCCGAGGAGAGTTGCCAGAATTTGGGCCACTCCCTTCTGTATCAAGGGCATCGGTGACGGAGACAAGCGCCGCCACCACCATGACGAGCCAAGTTACGCCGGCACAACTCATCGTAAGCCAACCGGTCATTCCAAAGGTGTTTCATGGTGACCCATACGAGGACGCCGAAGACTGGTTAGAGCATTTCGAGAGAGTGGGAAATCTAAATCAGTGGAACGAGGAAGGCAAGCTGCGTAACGTCTACATTGCGTTGGAAGACTCTGCACGAGTGTGGTACGAAAACCACGAGGCATCTCTGACGTCGTGGCAAGAGTTTCGGCGGCAGCTACTGAGTACGTTCGCCAACAGTGATCGCCGGGAAAGGGCGGAAGCAGCTCTCCGCACACGGATTCAACGAACGAACGAAACTGTCGCGATGTACATCGAAGACATGTCCCGCCTTTTCAAGCGAGCTGATCCTGGCATGACGGAAGACAAGAAGGTGCGCCACCTCATGCACGGGGTAAAGCAAGAATTGTTCGCGGGACTCATCCGCAATCCGCCCCGTACTGTTGCTGAGTTTCGGTCGGAAGCAACAACCATCGAAACGACGCTTCAGCAGAGAGCCCGACAGTACAACCGCGACGTAGCCGGTGCATCCGCAGGAGTCTACTCAGCAGGCGTCGTGGATAATCTTGACACATTGCGCGAGCTCGTCCGGTCTGTTGTCAGGGAAGAATTAAGGAAACTGCAGTCACCTGATGTCACCCCCGAGCTGTCTCTTGCTGAAGTTGTCCGAGATGAAATTCGACAGGCCATGCGGGAGCCGCGGAGTGATGTGCCAGCGACACGACGGGCGGTAACGTACTCCGAGGTGCTCAGGCGACCTACTCTGCACTGTTCGCCGATCGAGACACCAAGTACTTATGTGCAGACAATGTGCAGCCCGCCTGAAATCGTAGAGGCAACACGCACTCCACCTCGTGCGAGAGAGATGATGCCACGGAAGAGCGATGTGTGGCGAGATGCCACACGTAGGCCCTTGTGTTTCCACTGTGGAGAGGCTGGCCACCTGTACCGATTCTGCCGATATCGTCAAGCTGGTCTTAGGGGATTCGCCATCAATGCACCGTGTCCGCGAAACGGCGAAAGACCTTCCGAGATTGAAGAATACCTATGCTCACGTCGGGAATTTGACCCGCCTCGTCGTCATCAACCACGCTCACCATCCCCTATGCGCTACCGCTCGTCTAGCCCACGTCCCTTCCCAAGCACGTCTAGGCAGCGTTCGCCTAGCCCAAATCCGGGAAACTGAAGAGGGCGACCTGTGGAGGCGAGGCCGCTGGCGACTTGGGATATGAAGATCCTCCACTGCGGTACGAGCCTGATAACGACGACTGTTTCCAGGTAAAGGAGTGCAGTACAGAGAAAATTACTTCAGACTTGCCGTTGGTGATTGACGGACTAGAGCTCAATGCTTTGATCGATACTGGTGCGGATTATTCTGTGATAAGTTACGAATTAGCGAAGCGACTCAAGAAAGTTCTGACCGAATGGGGTGGACCTCAAGTACGTACTGCAGGTGGTCACCTCATAACCCCTTCCGGCCGATGTACCGCAAGGGTCATAATACGGGGCTTCACTTACGTCGGTGACTTTGTCGTCCTACCTGTGTGCTCGAGGGAAGTGATACTGGGAATGGATTTCCTACAAGCTAATGGTGCGATTATCAATTTACAGAGGTCGAGCGTGTCCTTTTCGACGGAGCAAGCTTTAAAGGTAGCACGATCAGATGAACGATGTACCACTCCACTGCGCGTCGTCGACGATGATGTGACTGTACCGCCACGGAGCAGTATAATGGTTCTCGTGCATAATGATGCATTCAGCGACTACGAGGGTGTGGCGGAGAGCAACGTGGATGTTTTCTTGAAAAGAGGCGTTTGTGTGGCACGAGGGATTATCCAGCTGCGAAACGGGTGCACAGACATCCTCTTGACGAATTTCGGTAACGAATTCCAGCACATCGCAAAAGGGACGGCAATAGCGTTTCTTCATGAGTTCTGTGAAGTGACAGAAATATGCAGTCTTGAAACGACGTCACCGAATGTGAAACTTCCATCTGATGCCTGCGACACAATATACGTAAATCCTAATCTTTCAGAGATTCAACGTCAACAGCTATACGACCTCGTGCGGGAATTTGGCAGCTGTTTCTCCAACAGTTCAAAGGTACGGCGCACGAGCATTACAAAACACAGGATCATAACGGACGAGACAACCAGGCCGGTATGCCGGCACCCGTATCGTGTTTCCCCTAAGGAAAGGGAAGTCATCAAGAAGCAGGTACGAGAAATGCTTGAAGATGATGTTATCCAGCCTTCTAACAGCCCGTGGTCATCTCCCGTGGTGCTTGTCAAGAAGAAGGATAACACGCTACGGTTTTGTGTCGACTACAGGAAACTGAATGCTGTGACTAAACGGGATGTATATCCCCTTCCACGCATCGACGACACGTTAGATCGACTTCGGTGTGCCAAGTTCTTCTCATCACTAGATCTGAAAAGTGGATACTGGCAAATCGAGGTTGATGAACGTGATCGCGAAAAGACTGCTTTTGTTACCCCGGACGGACTTTACGAATTTAAGGCTCTCCCGTTTGGTCTCTGTTGTGCGCCGGCAACGTTCCAACGCATGATGGACACTGTGCTTTCCGGATTGAACTGGCAGTGTTGCCTAGTGTACCTAGACGACGTGGTCATCTTCGCGGCTACATTTGAGGAGCACATCAAGCGCCTTCGGTCAGTGTTAGAGGCAATCCGTTCGGCAGATTTGACAATCAAGCCAGAGAAGTGCCGATTAGGTTTCGAAGAGCTTCGTTTTCTTGGGCATGTCGTCAGCGCCCAAGGTGTTCGCCCTGATCCTGATAAGACGACCGCCGTCGCAAGGTTTCCGGTGCCAACAGACAAAAAGTCAGTACGGAGATTTCTAGGTCTATGTGCGTACTATAGACGATTTGTGAGAAATTTTTCAAAGATCGCAGAACCCTTAACGAGACTTACGAAAGAAGATGTGCCTTTCCAGTGGCAAAACGAGCAACAAAGCGCCTTCAACGAATTGAGAAAGAGGTTAGAAAACCCCCCGATTCTTTCTCACTTTGATGAGACAGCCGACACGGAAATACACACAGATGCCAGTAACATCGGCCTTGGATGCGTTCTAATACAGTGGCAGAAAGGTGAAGAAAAAGTGATAGCTTATGCCAGTCGGACTCTAACAAAAGCAGAGACAAACTATTCGGCCACGGAAAAAGAATGCCTTGCCGTCATCTGGGCCATCAGTAAATTTCGGCCGTACCTATATGGTAGACCATTCAAGGCAGTCAGCGATCACCATGCGCTTTGCTGCCTGGCGAACATAAAGGAACCATCCGGACGACTAGCAAGGTGGAGCCTCAGACTGCAAGAATACGATATAACCGTGGTATACCGATCTGGCAAAAAACATACCGATGCCGACTGTTTGTCACGGGCTCCTACAGACACACCACCATCAGAAGAAGACGACTTTCCGTTCGTAGGAATTGTCGAGACCACTCAAATAGCCGAACTCCAACGTACAGACAAAGAATTACTCCCGCTTATCGAACACCTGCAAGGAATTGACGTACAAGTACCCCGTATATTTTCTCGAAGCCTCGCATCGTTCTGCCTCCGAGGAAACGTTCTCTACAAGAGAAACTTCAAGCCCAACCGCGAAAAGTTCCTGCTTGTCGTTCCAGCAACTATGCGACAAGAAATACTTCGAGCGTGTCACGATGAGCCCACATCTGGACATTTGGGTGTGACGCGAACGCTTGCAAGGATCAGTCTCCATTATTATTGGCCCAAGCTACTAGCTTCAGTGCAACACTACGTCAAAACATGCCGCGAGTGCCAAAGACGAAAAACACCAAGTTCTAAACCAGCGGGCCTTCTACAACCTATAGATCCACCGAAAGCGCCTTTCCGCCAAGTTGGAATGGACCTCCTTGGACCCTTCCCGACATCTTTACTCGGCAAGAAATGGATCGTTGTGGCCACTGATTATTTAACTAGATACGCCGAAACAGACTCTTTGGAACGAGGAACGGCAGCAGAAGTGGCCCAATTCTTCGTACACAAAATAGTCCTGCGACATGGCGCTCCAACGGTTGTAATCACCGATCGCGGAACGGCTTTCACGGCGCAACTTTTGAAGTGCCTGCTCAACATGACTCACACTGTTCATAGGAAAACCACTGCATATCATCCTCAATGCAATGGCCTGACCGAACGCCTTAACAGAACTCTAGCGGACATGATATCCATGTATGTGGATGTCGAGCACAAAAAGTGGGACGAAATTTTACCATACGTCACTTTCGCCTACAATACGGCTGTGCAAGAGACCACCAAAATCACCCCATTTGAACTAGTTTACGGTCGTGCTGTTACCACAACACTGGATGCTATGTTACCAATAGACCAAGATGACTACCCCCCCGATCTTGACGACTTTCCACAAAGAGCGGAAGAAGCCCGCCAGTTAGCAAGATACCGAATACGCCACCAACACCGCATCGATGCCGACCGCTACAACCGAGGAAGACTTGACACGCGATATGACGTTGGCGACAAAGTGTGGATATGGACTCCAGTACGACGACGAGGCCTCTCCGAAAAACTCATTTCCCGGTATTTTGGCCCCTACGAGATCGTACAGCGACACAATGACCTCGTCTACGAAGTCAAGCCTGCAGGCCACCTGCATTCGAGGCGACGCAATCCCACGGAGCGTGTACACATTGTACGGATGAAACCGTACTACCACCGATTCCAAACCTAGCCACCCCAATCCCTTGACGTACTGCAACCTCATTTTTACAAACTTGTACACACACAAAAAAAAAAAAAAAAAAAGTACTGAACAGCCTCATCGCAAGCATCGGGGCGATGCCGCTTGAGAGGGGGGATAATGCCACGAGGAATTGCTAAGGCGCAGTACAACGCAGACGTTGTTAAAAGAGGAACGCTGACGGCATCGCTACGACTCATGAAGCCCGCCGGAAGGCACGAGCCGGCCCAGCCTGTGCACGAGCTGCTACCGAGCAGCGGCAAAGAAAAGAGGAGAAGAAGAGGACGACGAGCGTTCGCTGTTTTCTCCCAGCTACTGTGTAGTTCTTTTGGCTTTGGGCACAAGTTCGCCCTTATTAAACCTTGTAAATAGGACGTCCCGGTTGTGAGGTTGTTATATCCGTTACAATATATATATATATAGGGTCAATTGACATTTATTTATGCACACGAAGCGTCATAAAAGTCATCATTACACTGACTTTCTGTAATATTTGACGGAAGAGCTTCCCACTCACTCGCAGTCCAATGAAAAAAATGCATAACATAAAGTCTGACCTTCAAAAGGAAATTCAAAAACTTTCAACGCATGGTCTTCGTGAAATATATGATAGTAATGCGATATACTTGTTTTTGTCAATGCCTGTTTTTCAATAAATGCTGTGAATAAACTTGACAGTGCTTTGAGTGTGTCCTTCAAGTACTGCCAACGAAGTGCACGCTTACTCTCAAAAACAGTGAGGTTTTTCTTATAGTTCTTCAAAACAAACAATACACACCTTTTCTGAATTTTTTCTAGTAAGTCGACCCACAAACAACGATGAGTATCCCAGCTTACACAAGTGTATTCAAGTGTCGAACGTACGTGAGTGGACTAGAGCCGTTCTTTCAAGAAACTAGGTAATTGTGTAAAATTTCGGCGTAGGAACCTAATTTTCGTGCTGTCTTTCTTTTTATTTTCTGTGCATGCCTATTCCACCTTGAATCCGAAGTAAATATTAAACTCCTAACTGTTTTTATTTCAAAGCCATGCGTTACGTTACGTGATTACGTAACGTAATTTGTACTCATATGCGTTATGTGAGGGTTTCCTTGTAAATGTAATGAGTGAACATTTCAAAACATTTGGAGACATTTCCTATTTCAAACACCACGCTCAAACTTTATCTAAATCACTCTGAAGGTGACATAAATCAGAATCACAATCAGCAAGTCAATACACTTCACTGTCAACTGCAAAAATCCTGAAATATGGCACACCTCTCATACCATAATTTATGTACATTAAAAATACTGAAGGCGCATCTTTCTTCATATATTTTTATAATGGAATTTTTAATCAAATGATGTGCACATGTTTTCAGGACAAAGTAAAAAGTGTCTGTTAAATGTATAACTACTGCTTTCTGTTTATTTCTATATCTTGCTTAGCTTGTAAAAAAATCGAAATGTTCTTGTGACTCTGTCTTTCGTTATTCGTATTTTAGCTTTCTGTTTGTATTAACATTGGAAGCCCCGCCTCCGGATTACTACCTTGGGATCTCCTCCTGCCTACATAATTACAATGTGCTACATTTATGACGCAAATAAAGATTGATCGATTGGTTGATTGACCCCAGAGGTGACCACAGCCACTTCAAAGGAGACGCCATTCAGAACCACAGGCTGCTGTCTGTGCGACAGTGATTCCCCTATTCATGTAATTACATATTTGTTCAGTTCGTACTACAGGCGTGTAGTTTGCTAACAAGAAGGTCACGAGCTACAACTTTGAACGCTTTACGAAAGCCTAGAAAGACGCAATTGATTTCTGATCTTTTGTCTATTGCTAGGGCCGAATCGCGAGTAAATTCCACAAGCTTCGTACTACAAGAGGAGCCTTGCCTATAACCATGTTGGTTTGCATTTAATAAGTTATGTTTACCAAGATGCGATGTAGTACTACTATATATAACGTGTTTCATTGCTTTCCATGTAATACGAATTAAAGACACTGGCTTGTAGATCTCAACGCCGTTCTAAGGTCCGCTTTTGTTTTCAGGCACAATATTACCTGATTTTAAGTTTCTGGAAACGGTACTTGTCTCAACTCTTTTCAAAAAGGCGGCAAAAATAGAGAAATAAACAGTTGGCAGCATAGCCACGAAGTGAATGATGGAGAGTGGGGCGAAGCATTCGGCCGTCCATTCGTTCTTGCTTCCATCTGTCATTGCGTCCGTCTGTCCGACTGTCCATGCGTCCATCCGCCCGTCCGTGCAGGCGTCTGTTTGTGCGTCCGTCCCTGCGTTCGAACTTGCATCCGCCCCTGCGTCCGCTCATGCGTTCTTCCTTGCATCTGTCTGTGCGTCCGTTCGTTCATATATCTATTCAACACACCAAGTACCACCATCTCGCATCTTTTCATCATATATTCCCCATATACAAGCACCGCCATCCAACGGACATTCCAAGAGCTAAACGAGAGGTGGCACACGCACACTTTCTTACGACTTGCGCTTCGTGTCTACTTCACATCTTTAACCATCTCGAGTTCATGGTATATACTAGTTCACTGTAGTCATGGCACTGCGGCCCAACGCTCGCTAAACCTTTCTAAAACCACGGAGGTTACGCCCAGCGAGTATAACGTAGCAGCCTTTTCCTGTTAGTGCTCAATGTACATGCCAATGGCTGCTAATGGGAAATGAGAGACAGGAGAATTCGGCTTTTACTTTGTTACGGCTTGCACTTCGTATCTACTTCCCACCATTAACCACCTCGAGTTCATTCATGGTATATACTAGTTCATTGTATTCATGGCATTGCGGCTCGACGCTCGATAAAGCTTTCTAAAACTAAGGAGGTTACACCCCGCGAGTGTAACCTCCTTAGTTAGACTCGCTGGGTGTAACTAAGGAGATCCCTTTCTTGTCAGATAGAACGCTTTCTTGTCAGATAGTGCTCAATGTACATGCCAATGGCTGCTAATGGGGATTGCAGCGTGCGCGTTAACTAAAAGCCGAATGCTCCTGTCTCTCATTCCCCATTAGCAGTCATTGGCATGTACATTGAGCACAATTTTTCATTGTTCAAAACGAACAGAAGAAATCTCTCACCAGCACCACTTTGGAGGTCAAAATGTTATACTTGTTTTATACTACAACGGCTACGAGGGACAAACGGGTGCCATTATAAGGAGCTTCACCCCTAAAAACTCAGGACAATTACTAATCGTTGCTGCTGCTACAACATCCGGTGCAGTTCCTTTTCGAGGAGAAATATTTGCAAAGAGCAATTTGTATTGCTACACCTTCCATAGCAAACTCAGCATAGAAAATTGCTTCATGAAATAACAAAAAATGCACACTTAGAACCCGAGGTTGCGGATTACTAAATGCGGAAGAAAAGTAACTACTAAATTCTTCAACTTGGCGCTTGTCATCTTGGATAACAGTGCCTAAAAATTAAAAAAAGGTTGAACTGAACTATTGCTTTCACCATTACGCTGGATATACTTTCAAAATTCCTTCGCACATTTTATGGAACGTTCCTCAAGCTGAGCGAAATAAGTTTCCGATTTTTGATTTTATCAAATTCTCAAAATCAACTTTCAGACTTCCCCTAGGTTTTCCGTGCACAAATTGTTTTGATACTTTACCTCCTCTGCATCCTGCGCAGCATGATGCGCAGTTGCCGAATAATATACGGCTTATTCTTATCACGTTTAGGAAAAAAACATGCGCGTTAGAACGAACTTATCTAGAAAATAGAAAAGTTTTTATTTCAGACTTTCACACAACTTCTCAACGCTCAAGTCATCCGCTAATGTATCAAATATGGGGAGGTACGAATGTAACGACAAATTTATTGAGCAGGAATGAGCTTTGCAATACAAGAATACTTTTCTAGGTGGTTTCTTCGCCATAGATGCTTTTTTAACACAAACATCAGCAACGACAACGCTGTGGTCAGGCCACTCAAACCAGCTAAAGCAAGGACTTCAGACAATACCAGACTGATTACACAAAAGCAAGTTCAAGACATGGCCAGTACTATCATCACGCGATGCACTATGAACGTATTGATCAAATGCATGAGTGTCCATTAGATGAAAAAAAGAGAAGTACAAAAAATCAGTAATGATATTCCTTGAAATTTAGCATCACCAGTCAATTTCCGGTAGGTTGAAACCACCTCTCAATCATCATTCATCCTATTTCGTAATAATACCGGAGTCCTCCACTACGGCATCTCTCATAATCATATGGTGGTTTTGGGACGTTAAACCCCACAAATCAATCAATTATTTCGTAATAATACGAAAAAAAAACGCCGTAAGAGGCCATCGTTGTCACATTGGCCGGTGCAATAAAGCGCGCTGTGACTGCCCGGGAACATATCAGCGATGATGATGCAGTTGCTATGTTTGCTTACGTCACCTAAGAATGCTCGTAAAAAGATTTAAGAAGCGAAACTTTGCGTAACAACAGCATAGCTAGAAAAAATCCTACGAGTGGTTCGGACTACTCTTAAGAACAACGTGGCTACTTAGAAACTGCCGGCATGGCGGTATACCTTGTTGCCCTGGCTGGTTTTGAGTTAATTCATGCTCATGTTGGGCTGCCTAGACTGCTGGTGCGTTTTTATTTATTTTGGCGCTTTGAGTTTCGTGTGTTTCCTTTGCAGGCAGTGTATGGTACTGATAACCACCGTCTCCGAATCGGTTTTGAGTCGCTGTAATTGACGAATCCTATCGGGCGTCAATATTGTAAATTTATGCATGTAAAAACTTGTGGTTGGATGG
The DNA here is from genome assembly GCF_043290135.1 of Rhipicephalus microplus. Taxonomy (NCBI): domain Eukaryota; kingdom Metazoa; phylum Arthropoda; class Arachnida; order Ixodida; family Ixodidae; genus Rhipicephalus; species Rhipicephalus microplus. Next base: position 21,951,773 of record NW_027464585.1, on the reverse strand, counting down.
AAACCAGTGTGCTACGTCAATGGTCGGTGAATTTGAACGTGGCATGACATATTATCAACCTTATTTGTTCTGTTGTGTTGCAACGCACCTAATTCAATTAAAACTAAAACTCGAGATCCTTAGCTCATTGGTGGAAATTAGCAGCAAAGAGGTTGATAGGAGCACATTCTTTGCATGCTAATGAAAATAGAAATGAGTGGAGCTTTTCAGTTAGCGGTCCACAAAGTCTATTCTGTATTTGTGCTGTAGTGTACTTTAATTGGCATTGACTGTTTAATTGGCGCGAATTCTGATATAAAGCTGTCAATACACTTTGGAACGATCTCGAATAGGGCGCGTTTTTTGTAAACCGAAGCGTATTTGCGTTGTGCGTGATTACGAATGGAGCTACAAACAAATCAAGCGTTTCTACCTTCACTATTCAGAAACCAGTAGGGACAGTGATAATATGGCAAGCAGTCGGGATAAAATGGCCCTAGTAATTTGAAATGACACCGGAAATGTGCGGACCCTCACGTTTAGCGAACCTTGGTGGAATTTGTCCCTGTGGCAATTACGAGCCGCTTAACTTGGCACACGAATATCATTAAAAGGTAGAGCAAGCCACTGACATGGCGCTGTGCGATGCAGCGACCACTTGACTTGGGAATAATTGCGTTGCGAAGACGAAACCTCCGTCACATGCTCTGATCGAAGCAGACGACAAACCTGAGCAGGCGACGGCTTAACCAACAGGCGCAGCTTGTGATCAGTTGCGAAGCAATGTTCTCAACATCAGCTCCCTCCGTGACGTTTCCAAAACACTTCTTTCATGTGGCACGCCTGTCGTGTTGGTCATATCGTCACCCTAGGCCAGAAGAGCAAACTTGGTGATGCCGTGAAAAATGCGCAAGTACTTTGTAAGAGCTCTCTTACGTGCTGCGCAGTTGTCGAAAACAACATGTCGTCGTAAATAGCATATCGGTCGGTGCGAATTTTAACAAATGCCTCTTGCTTGAGTTCCGGCAGCGTTAGACTGGTTGTGTTCTGATTACCGCTGCTTTTTCAGTGCTATTAGGCGATGTAAAAACCAGCGGCTGTGTATCGGTGTACGGTGAAGTGTAGCGAAATCATGTGCCTCGGTGTGTTTATCAAGCGAGATCGGCGCCTGTACATCAACGACAACTAGCACTCGAGAAGGCTGCAATGTGTGTTTGTGTGCTGGTAACAGTTTGTTCGCTTCACTTTCCAGTCTCTAAGTTGGGTGCTATGTGACATTTCTGATTGACAGCGTTTTGGCACGTTACTTGAGTTACTGTACAGAAACGTACGGAAACATATGAACTACGCGCTGTATTCGGTTAGCCACTGGTTAGTCTGTACGCTTCTATTTTCTTGTGAGCACTCCAGTATTCGGGAGTGAAGTGGTGTTGGTTGTGAACAGTGGTGCTGGGTTGACCCTTCCAAGACTTGTGAAGAGGCTGTGCTTGTGCAACCAAAAATTCAAAACAGCGTTGATAACTGTTTTGCCCAGCGAAGATGCGGTGGTGCGGCTTGGCGTTTTTGTTTGTTAACGCGTCACTACTCCTTTTTTTGATAACCATATTACGAGTGCCGTTGTGTGATGAACTGAAGCCGCGAGATACAACATTCTGTTGTGGATCGTGTTGTTTTGGGAGCACGCCTAGAGTGTTCTTTGGTAAAAACTTCAAAGTTGTATGTGCCAGCGAGAGCCCGTGAACGTCAAGCTTCCCTCCACCCGTCAGAAAAAGCGAAAATTTCACCGGTTCCTTGCTTTGAATAAAGATGTAGGGCAGTACCGGCTAACTACAGGTTTTCGAGTGCGTCTGGTCACCGGCCGTTTTGCACGGCACTACAGCTTCGACAACAGCGGCTCATGGCCAGTCCTTACACTTTATCAAGGAATGTGCATGCCTGGCCAGCCTTTATTTGCTATGCCATCGGCAGCTTCCAGTCTGCAGATGTTTTTCGCCTGTTGGCCCCAGAGCACATTTGGTTCCTGATGACATTGACGGTTACTAAATTATGCCATCGGTGAGTTGACCTCTCGGAACTAAATTTGTTGCTATTCACGTAGTAATACAATGTGTGCAGGTTTTCATGTGGTACTACAACGTGTGCAGGACGTGGTATTTGACGTGGTATTTCAATAGCACTACAACGTGTGCAGGACTCTTCCATTGCCCAGACTCTCTGCCACGCGTAGAAAGCACGTCGCCTAGCTCAGCTCCAAACATTGGCATCCCAAGACCGCTCCAAGTTTGCCAATGATTCACGGCCCAAGAACCTGTCGTACAAAAAAAGTACAAAAAAGAGAAACAATATGGCTATGAACACCTTTCGCAAGCGTGGCCCGTGTCAGAAGTTCCTGGCTCGTTACATGGGTCCTTTTGTCATCTTCGATCGCCTAATTGATGTGACATATTCAATCACTCGTCTCGTATCTCGCGGCTACCGTTCAAGGCAGACGCAGCCTGTTCACGTCACCCGCATAGAGCGCTTTCATCATCATGACTGATGCTCGCTCAGGGGGCTTCTTCTTGGAAAAAGGGAGTGTTTCACTGAAGCGGCAACGTGTGAAGGAGGCAAGAAGAGAACGAAGTGGTCTCTTTGGAAGCAGCTCGGTGTCGGCGTGGTTACCCTTAGCCATTCGTTCTTCAATAAACATGCCCCATCGTAACCATATGCGGGGTTTAAGGTCTCAAAAGCACCATATGATTATGAGAGGGGTTCTTTAACGTGCAACCAAATCTCAGCACGCGGGTCTAAAACATATCCGCCTCCATCGAAAATGCAACCGCCGCATCCGGGATTTGACCCCGCGACCTGTGGGTCAGCAGCCCAGTACCTAAGCCGCTAGAGAACCGTGGCGGGGCATGTTGGTAACTTGATCCCCTGCAGTTAATTGCAAGTGGCAAAGTCTGTAATGTAAGCCAGACGTGTTTCAACAACATTGCAAGACGAAGCGCCGTCTCTCCCACTGACAGTTGGTTATTCCAAGTATGCTTTGAAATCACCTTCTGCTTGGGACGTTCCACCGCCCGGAATTTTCAACAGGATAGTCTCGATGACGTCATCTGTTGTCACTCGCAACGAGCAAAATTGGCCGAGTAATGCGAGAAGCAGATCGCTTGATTCGTTGCACTAGGCTTCAAGCGGCAGGATGTGCACTGCAAGCCACACATGTTCGAACCACATTATATGAAGAACCGCTGCCGCTTCCTTTGGAAGCTGGTCGTTCCAAGGATGCCTTTAGGTCCTCTTATGTTGTTGAAGTTCCACTGCCTTCTATTTCCTACATGATTGTTTCGATTGCGTCCCCCGTTGTTATCCGCACCGAGGAGAATGAGCCGAAAAAGGTGGTATAGTGCATATTCCGCCGCACGTTGTCACCCGCGTGAAGCACAAGAAGCCGAGTTTGGTGGGATTTCAGTAGCTTGGTCTCCTAAAGGTAATTTATGGCAAGCGGCAGTATCTGCAATGCAGGCCAGACGTGTTTGAACAATAATGCAAGAAGAAATGCTGCCTCTGCCATTGTAGGTTGATTGTTCCAAAGGTGCTTCGAAGTATGCTTCTGTTGGTGACGTTCCGCCACCTCAAGTTTTCTACAGAATAGTCTCAATGGCACCACCCGTTGTCACTTGCGACAAAAAAAAAAAAACACAGCTTTGCCATAAAGGCGAAGCAATGAACTCGATATCGGCAAACTGGACCATCACACACAATGGCAAGCAGATGAAAACGTGCCCCGCGTGTCTTACGCGCAATCGACGCACAAAATTTACTCAGAGGTACAGATGAACGGAAACAGGCGTCTCAGTTTTTACTTCGCTGTATCTAAGTAGCACGACCAGTTCAGAAACGAAGATTGTGCAACAAATGCAGTGACCTTTGTGCGCCCGGTTGCTGTGACCGCTGCTGTGCGCCCAGTTGGAGAACGAATGCAGTGACCGTTGTGCGCCATTTTTAGTAATGAGTAATGCTGAATTATGACAGTACCTCCTGACACAACTGTCATCAGCGGTAAATGGTAGATGTAAATAGCTTGCCGTTTGAACGTTGAAGAAGGTGCTCCTTCGTGGCTCAGAGGTTGACATCTCAAACTCACTTCGGAGGTCCTACGTTCAATCCCGCGCGCTGGAGTCTTGTTCTTATTCATATTTACCTGTGAAGCATTTCTTAGTGAACTACGGTGAATTTCAACGTATCTATATATCTAGCCGCTTAGGTACGGGTGCTCTCGTGGTCACCTCCTAAACTTGGCGTGAAACAAAATTAACATGGGAGATTAAGATTGAGTGATTGATTGATATGTGGGGTTTAACGTCCCAAAACCGCTTCATGATTATGAGAGACGCCGTAGTGGAGGGCTCGGGAAATTTCGACCACCTGGGATTCTTTAACGTGCACCCAAATCTGAGCACACGGGCCTACAACATTTCCGCCTCCATCGAAAATGCAGCCGCCGCAGCCGAGATTCGAACCCGCGCCATGCGGGTCAGCAGCCGAGTACCTTAGCCACTAGACCACCGCGGCGGGGCATGGGAGATTAAGATGGTCAGAAGAATATGACGCGCTGGTCAACACATGAATAATGTCATAATCCCGTCACGTACGTCATCAGTCCGAAAAATGTCATAATCCCGTCACGTGCGTTGAGTGGGCATGGACGCACGACAGGAATCATGGCCTCACACATCTTTTTCTTCATTCCACAGTTGCTTGGCGCCTTGGCCCTTGGCCCGGACTGCCATGGCATCTTTGGTCAAGGTGGCACGCTACGCAACGCTTCGGCAACAGCAGACGCAAGCCTTATGGATGAATATGCCTCACCTGCTTCGTCTTGGCCTGATGTCTACTGCTTGCCACAGTCTTAGAGACGTCCTGTCAACCAGTGCCTTGTCAATGGAAATGCTGTAGATGAACGTTACTACTGGGCTATGACGGTGGACAGCTTCCCAGCTACCCTGTTTTCGTGTACTGCCGTCCTTCTCTGTCAGGAAGGGTGCGTCACGGATCGACAATCGTTCGATATCCACTGCGCATCCACAACGTCAACATCTGCGCTGATTGCTGACCCATTTAAGGTCGGCGCGTCGAACGCAGACTTCAGTGGGCATGAACGCACAACAGGAATTATGGCCTCACACATCTTTTTCTTCATTCCACAGGTCAGTTGTTTTTCTATGACAAGACTAAAATCTAACGATCCATTTATAATAGTGCTTCCATGCCCAGAAGCAGTGCTTGCTCCATTTTGTTCTTTGCTATTACTTTTGTGTGGCGATATTTAAAGCAATCCTGGGCCCCCGAAAGAACAACCATCGGATAAGTTAACCGAAGTCCTGAAACCATTGCGCGACTTGAATCAAAGAACTAAAGTAATGGAAGATAATGAAAAAGAAATGCTTGTTGCTATTAGTGAGCTAAAACACATCAGAAAACAGTGGCCAGTGCGATATCTGAAATCAAAGTAAGACTCAAGAACGTAGAGACTCAGACGGGCAATTTCGAAAAATGGCAGTATGAATTGGGTGAAGTCGCCGAGGCCATTGGAGGCATCACTAAAGACGCTGCAGTTCTATGTTACCGATTGAATGATGCAGAAGTTCGTTCTCGTAGGAATAATCTACTGTTTTTTGGGATAACGTAAATTTCCGGCGAGTCTGCCTTTCAATCAGAGCAGAAATTATTCGACATCCTAAAAAGCACTCTAAACAAATGCGTTCCTAGCGATAACATATCGCGGGCGCATCGCATCGGTCGGTTTTCTGAAGGGAAATCACGTCCACTAATTGCTAGCTTTACTGCCTATAAAACAAAAAAAGAAATCTTATTCAAGCGTGCACGGCTAAACGAAAGTAATATCTCTGTTAGTGAAGATTTTTGTGCCGCTACACACAACGCCAGAAAAACCCTAACAGTATATGGAAAAAGTCTGAATCGGTCATACATGTTAAGATACAAAAAGCTATAAGTTGTTGGAAAGTGCTATGGCTACGATGCTAATAAGCAAAAGGTTTATGAAATGATTCCATTGAGTACCATGAATAATACCGCAGCGTCTGCTCGAGTCTTGAGACCCCGGCGCAATATTTCAACAGCACCCACATAGGATAAGGTGAAGGGTCGGGACGCTGAACCGATAACATTCAGCCTACCGGTTCTTTTTACTAATATACGCAGTGTCTTACCTAAAAACATCTTCTATGCAGCCTAATAAATGACTTTGATGCATATGTAATTGCACTAACTGAGACTTCGTTGTCGAGTGAAGTTACAAATTCTGAGTTATTCCACTGCAATAAGAAGTATAATGTTTACCGTGCCGATCGTCCTAAGGAACTTGGTGATGGTGTAATAATTGCTGTCAATGAATGCTTTGACTGTTTTCCTGTGGTTATAACATGCGACATAGATTGTGTGCGTGCTGTGTTACTGCCAATTATAAAAAGGTTCTGATTGGTTGTTGTTACGGAGCACCATCATCTGCCTCCACCTTTTGTGACAGCATGCACGATTGTTTGTGTCAAATAGGTACTCGTTTTCCCAGTGCACCTATTATGCTTATGGGAAAAATTAATTTTCCGAACATTTTGTGGTCAGGCACATGTCCTTCATTAAATCCAACTTCCACAGAACTAAAACGTTTCATCGACATATGCGCAGACTTTAGCCTAGTTCAAGTTGTTACTTCGCCTACACGTGTAACGAACACCACATCATCCCTTTTAGATCTCGTTCTAACGTCATCAACAGATATGATAGCCCAGGTTTCACACTCGCCTGGTCTGAGTGATCATGGCGTATTGCATTTTGCCATTATCCTTCCAAATTTCTGGTCTCATAACAGTCTGAAAACCATTCGAGACTACAAAAAAAAAACAATTTTACTGCTATCAACCATGAACTTGTTGCCTTCCTCGATAATTTCCTTCCTAATGCCGCTGAACGCTCTTTGGATGCTAAGTGGAATATGTTTAAAAAAAATTCATAATCTTGTCAACCAGTTTTTTCCAACGAGGCGTGTTTTCGCGAACAACAATGCGTCATGGTATACTAAATCCTTAAAACGACTGTCTCACCAAAAAAACGTCTCTTTCGCACAGCTAAGCGGGTACAAAGCGAGGCTGAATGGACGGCTTACAAAGGCGCTGCCTCGACCTATACGTTTGCTGTAAAAGATACAAAGTTTTCATTTTTAACACCACCCTTCCGACCATGCTTATCGGGAACCCGAAAACCTTTTGGAATGTAATAAAACCTACCAAATCCAAAATCATATCACTCAGTTCATCTGCCAGTCATCCCATTCCCCGGAACCACTGTGCTACTATTCTAAACAATGCGTTTGTAAAGGCTTTCTCACCGGCAAGACATGATGTACAACTACCATGGCTACCGAGCTGCTACTTTTTACCCAAGGATTCAATAATTTTTTGCTCCACAGGCATAGAAAAAAGAATAGACAGCCTCAAGCTTACGTCTTCATGTGGAATCAATGAAATCACGGCGAAATTTCTGAAAAATACCAGAGAATACTTCTCAGTTATCTTAGAGAGCATTTTTTCACAATCGTACACGTCTTCACTTTTACCTTCCGACTACAAAACAACGAAAAGCATTTCGATTTTAAAATCTAGTGATACTCATGACCCATCTAATTACAGGCCCATATTGTTAACTTCGATACCATGCAAAATAATGGAACACATAATATTCTCTAACTTTGTTACGTTTCTGGAAGAAAACTACTTTTTCTCTAGGTGTCAACACGGCTTTCGCAAACTCCTTTCTTGTGAGACTCAACTGGTAACTTTTACTAATGACTTGCATGTGTATGTTGATAACGGCTCTTTTACAGACTGTATTTTTTAGACTTCTCCAAAGCATTTGACAGGGTTAAACATGTATTGTTTCTACACAAACCACGCGCACTAAACATTGACACGGGTGTACTTGGATGGATAGAAAGTTTTCTTTCTTTTGTTCTCAATTTGTGGGTGCGAATGACTTCACGTCTCATTCGGCTTCTGTCGAATCAGGTGTTCCTCAAGGGTCCATCCTTGGTCTTCATATATTTTTAATGAAAGTTTCATATATACCCGGCAACATTTCCTCAAAAATTTGCTTATTCGCTGATGACTGCGTTGTATATCGCAAGATTACAAATGCCTCTGACGTACAACCCTTCAATTCGACTTGAATAACTTATATAAGTGGTGCCTCACATGGTGCATGGAACTCAACATTAACAAATGTAAATCGATGCGCATTTCTCGTTCTAACACAATCTGCCCGGCCTATGCAATAAATAACTGCCCCCTTCAATCTGTTAGCACCTACTGTTATCTTGGCATTCATATTACCAATGACCTCTCTTGGAAGCACCCCATACAATGCACAACATCACAAGCTAACCGCTCATCAGGCTATTTGAAAGAAACTTTCCATTTGCACCCGTACAATTAAAACGACTGCTATATATGAGCTACGTCCACCCCAAACTGGAATACGCCTCGCGCCCCGCCACGGTGGTCTAGTGGCTAAGGTACTCGGCTGCTGACCCGCAGGTCGTGGGATCAAATCCCGGCTGTGGCGGCTGCATTTCCGATAGAGGCGGAAATGTTGTAGGCCCGTGTACTCAGATTTGGGTGCATCTTCAAGAACCCCAGGTGGTCAAAATTCCTGGAGCCCTCCACTACGGCGTCTCTCATAATAATACGGTGGTTTTGGGACGTTAAACCCCACAAATTAATCATCAATACGCCTCATCCATCTGGCATCCACATCAAGTCACATTATTCAACGAAATAGAATCGGTACAAAATCGCGCTGTTTGTTTCATCCTAATTATCATCGCTCTGCTAGTGTTTTTATAATGAAGAGTGCACTCCATATTCTATTACTCTCTATTCGTAGGAAGAACTCGCGAATCTCATTATTTCATAAAAACTAACACCACAATACTTTCCTTCGCTCACTTTGGATTCACCCGGCATCGTACCACTCTACTCGCCATGATCACGTGTATCAGGTCAGCGTACCTCGTCACAGAACCTTAGCATGTTCACAATCATTCCTCCCTTAGACGTCAATAGATTGGAATAACCTACTTGCATCATTAGTAAGCATCTCCGACCCCACTCGATTTAAGAATGCACTAATAAAGTCAGAATCGTGAACTGTACTAATCGCGTAAGTGTTATTGACCGTCTGATGGATTGTTTGTGGTTTTTTAATAAAGTGTACTTCTTGCATGCAAAACTTCATCATTATAATTATATTAATGTTAAATGTGTTTACATAATCCTGTAGTTATTTTGTTGTTCATCTGTATTTCCGCCCCTCCCCTCTATGATGTAAAAATGTACGCTGAGGGGTTTACAAATAAATATATACAAATAAATACATAAACACATCCCGCCGAACAGTAGCATCTACCCACAGGCTGGGATGTGACACTGATATGCGGTAATGTGCCACAGGTGATTGACACTTAGTACCTACCTAGGAACTACCAGAACACACATGGGCAGTTCCAACGCAAGAGCGTTAAGCGATACCCGAAATCGGTAGTGTCAAACCTACGAAGGCTTAAAATAAATGTCAGTTTTACGAAAAACCTGACATAAGCAGCGTTGACCCCCCGACGAATGCAAATAATAAATTTCAGGGTCCCAGCAGAAATCGAACCCAAGCATTGTGTGTAGAAGCCAAGCATTCTACCACAGAGCTACGCCAGGTCTCGCAAATACTTTTCAAATAGACGCTAATCTTCATGAAACCACAATAGTCATGGTAATTTTGCCTAGCAAATTTTATAAACATTTCATATGCACTCCCTTGACACAGCCGTCACGTCAGGCTAATGTGATTTTTGCTTAGGTATCATGCACTGAATTTCATTCAGGTAGTAGTATCCAAGACCAGCACCTTCGCGAGCATCAGCGCTTCATATCAGCTTCTTGTGTTCTTATTACGCATGTTCCATTTGACATCATTGCGCAAGATCAAACAAATGGTTCGTGTAAACATCTGCGACTTGTGAATTTATGTCTATGGGTGCAACGTTCGTACAGATGTTTGGCGTAATTTCACAACGTGTTGCCCAACAAAGAGTCGGCGAAGAAAACCAATGCACACAGTTTGCGTTAAACCACTAAACATCCCAAAGAGTGTTTAGGAAAATCTCTGAAAGACCACTCTGCAAGCTTTCGCTGACTGTGCTGCACGTTCTGCGCAGACCTGGCGTTCTTCTAACACGCCTAAAACGCTATGTTTCGAAAAGAAAAGAAAGTAGATGTGCAATAAAGTCCCTCCCACGTTCCCTAGCCTCATGAGAATAATAAAGAGGTGCTTTAGTAGCTGTAACAAAACGCACGGCCGCAAGCACCAAGAGCATCATGGCATTACAAGTCAGCGCCACCTCCTTCTGCCTTGAGTAATATGGCCGCCGTGGCTTCATTTGGATACATGGGCGGGTATGTGGCACCACCGCTCCAAAAGTGTTAGTATAACTTCCTTGGTCGTCACACTTTCACTTGGGGGATAGGTGAGTGCGTGTAGTGTAATGTTGTCAATGATGGCGTGGCTGCTTTACTATAGTACAACAATTTAAGCGTTCGCCTTACTCTCTTGAGATGTCATTTTTTTTCACCCCGTCGTGCTTTTCACTCTTCTTTTTTTTCTTTTTCGTCTTCTTTTTCCTTTCCCTTTTTTTTTATTCTTCGTTCATCCTGTTCCATTTGTCCACTTCCCTCCTGCCGGAACAGGCTATTGGCCGCGAGGGCCTCCACTAGAGCGGCCAGCACTGCGACCGTTTTGACGTCACAAATAGGGTAGTGGTTGTGAAATGCGGCAGCTTTGGTTCCGCGACACCTTTTTCATCGTTGCCTATGGCAGCACCGCTTCTTGGCCACACTTCTACAATGCAAATTAGACACGTGAGTGCCACCGGGCGTCGTGGTTAGGTTTGTCACGTAGCAAGGCGTGTGACGCGAGGAAGATGGAGACAGTGAAGAAGACAAAAGGAAGTTATATTGGACAAAAAACTATTGCACGTACAGTACTACAAGTCGTACACGCACGCGGTTCACACAAAAGAAAAGAGTAAACCGTCTCACAGTGTTTTCCGTAGCCCGGTGTCTTGAAGTGGGGGCCCGTTGCGTGCTCGGATGCAGTCGTCGCTTGGGTGCCAGGTCAGCATACTACTGTAGAGGGCATCACCAGGTCTAGGCGTAGCCGCACACTATCAGCGACGTCGGCTCGCTGGACGTGGTCGGCAGCTTCAGCCGTTCGAGGGCGCTCGCCGTACCAAGATGCCCGCAGGACCACTCATTAAGAACTCGTGCCTGGCCACGCCGACATGCCGTGTCCCGAGGACGTCGATGGCTCGAGGACAGGAACCCGGCCTTTCGAACCTCGAGCGCAGTTGCGGGTTCACCCCAGGCTCCCTTGCGTCGTCTTGTCGGCGTTCGAACAGCTTCGTTTTCCGCGAGCGTCTTCTCTTCTTTCCTTTTGAACGAGCGCGCTTCAATGCCCCTTCATTCTTGTCACCTTCCAGTTGATGTGGCGCTGTCGTCTGCTATGCTCGCATTTTTTAAGCTACTCCATCACACCGGGGAATGAATTTGTAGTTTGCTTGCCCGTATAATCAGGTCTCACCGCTTCTTTAAGCACCTAGACTCAAAACAAAGGGAAGCACGCTTGGTGTCCACAGCAAAAGTGCAGAAAATGTGGTGTTGTAGCGGGCAACACAACCCACCATCCTATGAGTGACGTCGTAATGTTGGTGGCGCCACGGTATGTCCTCGAGGCCAATAAGAAGACACGGAAAACTTGTAAATATATTATGCCTTGAAAAAAAATGGCTGGGGGCTTGCTCGCGTCGAAACATCAGCTAAATAAACAGTCGTTATGTGAAAGTGCATCTCCTTTCATACATATAACATTGTGGGAGCAGAAGTTATTCCTCAACCAATAAGTCTTAAATCGTCCCGTTTTAAACGGAGACGTTTATAAAGCGGCTTCAAAGGTCGAAGTCATCCCGAGAGCGGTCGGCACAAAACAGCCAAACCAAAGGCATGAGCACGACAACTACTATGTCTTCGTCTGCCTCTCACGCTGTCAGAATAAGCACATGGCATCACCCCTCCTCCCGAAAGAGCATTGCTTTGATACTATACTCGGCGAAAACTTTTCTAGGCATTGGAGCGAAGGCTACAGAGCCAAATCGTGGGCATCATACCGCCAGTGAATGTAATTCGACAACAGCGCCCGTATTTTAACCGTGCAATATATAAATTTCCTCTTTATTTTCAATATGGAGTTATTTGACACTGGACACGTCTGCCTCGATTAGGATAGCCATATTAACTTTCAGTTATTCGTTGTGACTTCGTGTTTTTGAACGCGCGAGAAACTCCCGACATTTTTACGTGCACCTTAAACGCTGAGTGGCGTCTGCGTCTACATGAAACGCTGATGGTGCGCCCCCGTCACTTTCCGTAGCGTCATGAGACGTGCCAAAATGAACTAATTCGCGCAGTGATAGATGTGCAGAAGCTCCGCTTCCGTAGCTTTCCTTTCCGTGCCAATAAAGTTGTCGCCGAAAACAAATGACTGTCAAAATTTCTGGTATGGTTTCAACCACGTCCCGTGAACAATCTACGGCAGTGGCTGTCGGCGTCGTTGTGGTTCGGTGCCGTCCGGGAAGACTTCGTAGTTGAGGTCGCTCGCTCGTCTTGGCACCTTGTACGGGCCAAAATAGCAGCTGGAAGCTCTTCAGAGAGGCCTCTGCGGCGAACGGGGACCCAAACTAGCACTTAATCACCCGGTTGGCAGTCGGCTTGTTTGTGGCCGAGGTTGTAGCTTGTAGCACCGTGTGTCGATGTCCCGTTGTCTCTTTATGTTCACACGGACCAGTTGGCACACTTTTCAGCTCGTTGAACGAAGTACGCGGTGTATTCATCAAGATTGTCGACTTTGTTTGCGTGGCTAGCGAGCGTGGCATTAAACATTGTCTGCAAGTCATTGCTATTATATAAAAGACGAAACAGCGTGAAGCGTGTGGTCTCCTGCGTAGTGGTATTGTGCGCGGATATTACATAGGCCTGTACCTCATTCCATTTCTTGTGCTGCAAGGCTATGTTTATACGCAGCACCTCCACCAATAAATTTTCACGTTCTAAACGAAGACGTCATTTAAAAAGCGGCTTCACAAGGTCCGATTCGTCCCAAAAGTGGTCGGAACAGAACAACCAGAACAAAGGCACCCGCACGACAGCTACTACGTCTTAGTCTGCCTCTTTCAAGCTGGTAAGCAAAGCGCGTGGCTTTATCCCTTTTCCCGAAAGAGCATCGTATCAATGGTAAATGACTGTCACTATTTTTTGTATTGTTTTAACCGTACCACGTGCATTGTACAATCTTTGGCCGTGGCTTTTGGCGTCGTGGTGGTTGCCTGCCACCGGGAACGACTTCGTAGTTGAGGTCAATCACTCGTCGTAGCAAATGGTACGGGCATAAATATCGGCTGACTAAAATTTCAGAAAGGCCTTTGCGGCAAACTAGGGTCCAAACTAGCACTTGGTCCCCGGGTTGGTACTCGACTTGTTTGAGGCGGTGGTCGTGGCACCGTGCGTCGATGTCCTGTTGTTTCTTTATGTTCACACGAGCCAGTTGGGGCGCTTCCTCAGCTCTTTGAACAAAGGACTCGGTGTCCTCATCAAGATTGTTAAGTTTATCCATGTCGCATGGGAGGATGGCATCAAACATCATCTGCCCATCACGACCGTATAGAAGACGAAACGGCATGAAGCGCGTGGTTTTCTGCGTACCGGTATTGCACGTGAAAGGTACGTAAGGCAGTACCTCATTCCACGTCTTGCGCTGCACGTCTATGTACACACTGAGCACATTCACCAATAAAATGTCACGTTCTAAACGAAGGTGACGTTTATGGAGGGGCAAGATGGAGATCAGTGCAAAGACTGGCTACGTTATTCCAGAGGTCCGCGTTCCTATTCGGATCCACCAATACGGCAGTTCTGCCAGAATTTTTCACGACTTCTTGCATCCGATCGTCGTGAACGCAACGCTGCCAGTCATCTCACGTATGTCTTCACCTGTTATACAAATAACATTCATGTCTTTAGAGTTTAATCTTATTGCAATAAGCTTTAGTGCTATTTCATTCAGTGTATTTTGCAATAATTGTATCTTGTAAGCATATTGTACTCTTTGAAGATTGTTAGTTCTTCAATTGTGTAATTTACAGTGTTCGTGTCGCAATAGCCAGAATAAAGCTGTTGTTTTCTGACCTACTCACTGCCTCTACTTGTGTGTGGAATGAACAAGCCAGGTCTCACGTCGCTGAGGTCACGCATATACGACGCTAGAGTAGCAGCGTGTAACAGATAAGTATACTGTAGCGTATATATGGCACAAGCAAGAGCGCCAGCGAAATAAAAGAACAAAGACTGTGGTTGCTGCTCGTGCTCATGCCTACAGCGAAAGCAATACTTTTATTTATACAGACTATAGACCCTTTCACTGTTTACAAACACAGACCCTTGATGACTTCCGTATTCGTCCACCGATACGGCTGAATATTGACACAATGTTACTTCAAATTACGCGCGCTAGCCGATACTTGTGCCCCCTAGATGGTTTGCGACGCACGAGCCTGCGGGACCCAACTGCGCGCGAACCGTGTTGGGAAAAAAAAAGAACGTAGAAGAAGAGGCAGAAGTGAATCCTCGAGATAATCTAGCTGTGCTATTATTCTCGGGCACAAGTTCGCCCAGCCTACGTTAGCCAATTAAAAGAGTTTATTGAAGAGTGCGTTACAAATCTGGTGGAAGTGCTGGGTGTGATGTCAAGCCCCTCTCGAGTGACGGAGCACAGTCCAGAACCACAGCGATTTCGTCCCAACGAGCTGACGCCTGTTCATAAGCGCTGCAGTCGACGCCTACGTGGTGAGGGTCCTGAATTTTCACCTTTATCGACTTCGCTTCGAATGTCAACGGCTGTGAACGGGTACGCAACCGACATGACAGCTCAGGTCACTCCAGCCAACATTGTCTTAAACCAGCCAATGCTACCAAAGCCTTTCCACGGTGAAAGCTACGAGGACGCAGAGGACTGGCTTGAGCACTTTGAACGCGTCGCAAAGGCTAACGGATATGGGGAAGAGCGCAAACTTGGAAGTGTTTACTTCGCAATGGAAGATGGCGCACGAACGTGGTATGAAAACCACGAAGCCACCTTCCGGTCATGGAATGATTTTCGACGGGAGCTGATTGCTGCTTTCCCGAACACAGACCGCAAAGAGAGACCTGAAGCTGCGCTCCAAACAAGAAATCAGCGCAATAACGAAACTGTCGCCATGTATCTGGAAGACATGTCTCACTTATTCCGCCGAGCGGATTCAAATATGAGCGAAGACAGGAAGCTGCGCCATCTGATGCGAGGCGTGAAGCAAGAACTCTTTGCCGGACTAATTCGAAGCCCACCGCGCACCGTCGGCGAGTTTCGTTCCGAGGCTACTACAATGGAAAGGAGGCTACAACAGCGAGCAAGGTTATACAACCGGGATGCGATCGTCACTTCCTTGGACATGTTGCCACCAGCCTTCGGTAACGGCATGGAAGCACTACGCGAGCTGGTGCGGTCTGTTGTGCGAGAAGAGCTGCAGAGGCAGCGTCTTGACCAGAACGCTCCAATGCTTTCGTCTCTGGCCGATGTGATCCGTGAGGAGGTCAGGCAGGTGGTACGCGAACCTTCGAGCAACGCACAGCCAGGACCGCCACTACAACAGAAGACAAGAATGACGTATGCTGATGTGCTACTACGAGGACCTCCAGGACGTGCGGACGTCGCGGCGGCTACACCTATGCAGTACCCGATGCCGCCGAGCACCCTGCAGCCAACACCAGAGAGGAGACTAAGGAAGAGCGATGTCTGGCGCACTCCCGACAGGATACCGCTGTGTTACCACTGTGGGGAGCCTGGTCATCTCTACCGAACGTGCCACTACCACCAGGCAGGACTACGTGGTTTTTCTGTTAATGCACCTCGACCACGAAATGGTGAACGTCCCTTCGATATCGAAGAATACCTGTTAGGTCGTCAAACCTCAAGTGGCTTCCAACGCCACCAACCTCGGGCAACGACAACGGGGCGGTATAGATCGCCTAGCCCCCGACCTTCAGCAAGCTCCCCAAGGTCTCGTTCCCCAAGCCCGCGTCGGGAAAACTAGAGTCAGCGACCTGTGGAGGCAACGCCGCTGTCGACGCTATTGCAGAAAAACCTCCATTGCTGACTCTGAATGACGACCGATTCAGAAACCGGTGCTTCGATAGTGACGTTTCTTCCGATTTACGTGTGTTTGTTGACGGCTACGAAGTCATCGGACTGGTAGATACCGGCGCAGATTATTCAGTGATGAGTAGCGGGCTTTCTAAATTACTGAAGAAAGTGCTGGCTCTTTGGAAGAGACAACAATTTCGCACAGTAGGAGGGCACCTCATCGACCCTACTGGAATATGCACAGCAAGAATCGGAATACGAGGTTTCACGTACGTCGCCAGTTTTATTGTGCTGCCGGAATGCTCAAGAGACTTGATTTTCGGCATGGATTTCTTACGAGCTAATGGCGCTGTATTTAAATTGCGAGAATCTTCCGTCTCATTCTCGACTAGGCACGCGATCGCTACCTTTGAAACGAAAGAAAACGTATATGACCTCTGTATTGCAGATGATGGCATCAAGGTGCCGCCAAGATCGAACATATCTGTCGCAGTAACTAACAAAGCATTCAGTGAATTCGAAGAATTTGCTGACAACACCACTGCCTTACTACTCCAAAAAAGGATCTGCATGGCACGAGGCCTTGTTAAGTTACGTGATTAATGTAGAAATGTTCTACTCACAAACTTTGGAAATGAGGTGCAGCACGTTGCAAAAGGAACCGTCATCGCCAGTTTGAATGATTTCGTCCAGGTTACGGAGCTGCGCACTTTCGAAACCAATGAGTCTGATTTCGAAGACGTGGAGTCTGTCCTTGCAGCCATCGACATCGGGCCAGGCCTACTACCAAGCGAAAAAGAGCAAATAGAGGGTATTTTAAGGGAATTCGCCGAATTTTTCTTGTTGTCATCTAAGGTTCGACGCACTCCTATCGCCAAACATCGCATCATTGTCGACGAGTCCATGAGGCCAATACACCAGCATCCCTACCGAGTGTCACCAAGAGAAAGAGAAGCTATTGGTAATCAGGTTAAAGAAATGCTCGAAGACGATGTAATCCAGCTTTCGTCAAGTCCATGGGCGTCACCTGTTGTTCTTGCGAGAACAAAAGACCAAACCTTACGTTTCTGCGTTGATTATCGGAAGCTGAATGCCGTCACCAAACGGGATGTTTATCCTCTGCCAAGAATTGATGACACTCTGGATAGGCTGCGAAATGCCAGGTATTTTTCCTCATTGGATCTTAAAAGTGGGTATTGGCAGATAGAAGTTGACGAAAAAGATACGAAAACACAGCGTTTGTGGCACCGGACGGTTAATACGAGTTCAAGGTACTCTCTTTTGGCCTTTGTTCAGCACCCGCCACATTCCAACGGATGATGGACACAGTGCTTTGTGGTCTTAAATGGCAGTCATGCCTGGTTTATCTCGACGATGTTGTAGTCTTCTCTGCTACTTTCGAACAACATTTGGAAAGGCTCCGGTCCGTGCTCACTGCGATCAAATCAGCGGACTTGACGATAAAACCGCAGAAATGTCATTTCGGCTTCCGTGAGCTCCTTTTTCCCGGCCATGTAATCAGTGCAGGAGGCGTCCGCCCAGGCCCTGCAAAAACTGAGGCTATAGCAAGATTTCCGAAGCCAAGAGACAAAAAGGCTGTTAGGCGATTTTTAGGTCTCTGCGCCTATTATCGACGGTTTGTTAAAAAATTTTCACGAATTGCTGAACCACTGACTCGGCTGACAAAAGAGGAAATGCCTTTCGTATGGCTTGCCGAACAAGAGGATGCCTTCAATGAACTACGAAAGTGCCTTCAAAGCCATCCTGTTCTGGCGCATTTTGACGAGGAAGCAGACACCGATATCCACACGGATGCAAGCAATTTAAGTCTTGGGGCCGTGCTCATCCAATGGCAAAACGAACAAGAACGAGTCATTGCGTATGCCAGTCACACTTTTTCGAAAGCTGAGGTGAACTACTCAGCGACCGAGAAAGAATGCCTTGCCATCGTAAGGGCTATCAGCAAGTTTCGACCATATTTATATGGTAGGCCTTCTCGAGCTATAAGCGACCATCATTCGCTATGCTGGCTGGCTAATCTCAAGGACCCATGTGGACGGCTTGCACGATGGAGCTTGCGACTACAGGAGTATGATGTCACGCTTGTGTACAAGTCAGGTCGCAAGCACAGTGATGCCGACTGCCTGTCACGTGCTCCGATTCAACCTGCTGCTTCTGCTTCCACCGAGGATGGTGAAGATTTTATTTTTTGGGGAGCTGTGACACCATCAGATATGGCACATCAGCACCGATTCAACTCTGAGATACTCCTCTTGATTAAGTACCTACAAGGACAGTCTCTCGATGTTCCACGACCTTTTGTCCGCGGCTTGTCAGCGTTCGTCCTACAAAACAACATCCTGTATAAAAGAAACTTTGAAAACAATACAGCGACATTCCTGCTTGTCGTTCCTTCACCTCCGCGACCAGTGATTTTGGAAGCTTGCCACGACGATTCATCAGCTGGACACTTAGGAGTAAGCAGAACGTTAGCACGCATCCGCACTAAATACTACTCGCCGAAGTTGCTTAGCTCTGTACGACACTATGTCAGAACCTGCCGGGACTGCGAAAGACGTAAAACGCCACCGCTAAAACCAGCAGGTCACCTTCAACCTGTAGAACCACCAGAAGCCCCATTCACACAAGTGGGAATGGATTTATTGGGCCAATTTTCTACGTCGTCATCGGGAAAACGGTGGATAATAGTTGCGACCGACTATTTAACCAGATATGCTGAGACAGCGACTCTTGTTAAAGGATCAGCTGTTGAAGTAGCCGAATTCTTCGTCTCCAACATCGTACTGCGGCACGGAGCCCCAAAAGCGTTGATCACGGACCGAGGGACTGCATTTACGGCCGACCTGATGAAATGTATTATGGAGTTGACGCACACCAGTCATAAGAAAACGACGGCGTATCATCCTCAAGGAAATGGTCTTACGGAATGACTGAAAAGAACGCTGGCTGATATGTTGGCAATGTACGTTGATATAGAACACCGTACTTGGGATAAAATATTACCCTATGCAACATTCGCCTATAACACTGCGATGTAAGAGACAACACGGATGACGCCAACTTGTTTTTGGTCGGACGGTAACGACACCTTTAGATGCAATGTTACCTATTGGCGAGACGCCGGAGAATTACTATGACGTTCACGACTACATACAAAAAGCAGAAGCCAGACAGCTGGCACGATATCGCATTCTCCAACTGCAGAAAACCGACATGCATCGATACAATCTGCGAAGAAGAGACGCCCAGTACGCACCAGGAGACAGATTATGGGTGTGGATTCCTGTACGAATACGTGGCCTGTCAGAAAAACTGCTTCGCCGCTATTTCGGTCCATACAGAGTGCTCCGCCTTGTCGGCTCGCTCAACTACGAAGTTATGCCAGAGGGACAGGACATTTCATCCCGACGGCGGCATCACGCGGCAACTGTACGTGTCGTCAGGATGAAACCGTAACACGACAGGCAATGAAACGCCGAAGATACAACGTTCTTTGACGTTAATGACATCCCCGACGAGGGTTTGTGAATGACTGCCATGCAACCATTTCGACACAAGTATCGGGACGATGCACTCTGGAAAGGGGGGCAATGACACAATGTGACTTCAAATTACGCGCGCTAGCCAATACTTGTGCCCTCTAGATGGTTGCGACGCACGAGCCTGCGAGACCCAGCTGCGCGCGAATTGAGTTGGAAAAAAAGAAGAACGTAGAAGAAGAGGCAGAAGTGAATACTCGAGACAATATAGCTGTGTTATTATTCTCGGCCACAAGTTCGCCTTGCCTACGTTAGCTTATTAAAAGAAATCATTGAAGAGTGCGTTACAATATCATAGGTGGCCAGGAAGGTTCTTGCAAAATACCCCACTGATTGTTTACATTTCCGTTCCATAATTTGGCAAAATATACTCAAACAAAAGTTTTTTGAGCTAAATAGAAGGTACAAGAGACTATTGAACGTTATGCACGTTCTTTTTATCAGGAAAGCTAATAAGAAACTTTCCTTAATTTCGAAAAAAACGTGAAAATGCTTTTAGGTTTTGACGTTAGGAGCTGGTTAATAAGGTGACCGGAAGTTTTCTTCCGCACAACGCACAACGTTTGCAATCTTCAAACAGTCTATTTAGAGAGGTATACGATATATACAAAGAGGTTCTGAGATTGATTCCCTGCACCTCATTCTTCTCTTCATAGTGCGCGCTAAGCTTCGAGCCGGAGCCATGTTTATTAGAGAATCGGCGGAGGTAAACTGACCAGTTGTCAATACCATGGATGGATGAATGGATTAATGAACTTTATTCGGTCCTTTGGAACGTGCTTTAGCACGTCGTCGATCGCCGACATGTCTGAACAGAAAGATGAAGTCTCTCTGCTGCGTCGTTGGCCCGGTGGACTGCTCATAGCTGTTGTTCGAGTCGGGAGCTTACAAAAGCACCCTCTCTTTTGGACGGCGCGATGAGTTCCCCACATTGTAACGCGGGGCACCGCCAGAGCATGTGTTCTAAAGTAACTATATGGTCGCAGAAAGAACGTGCATTGTTTGGCTGTATTCCGGGGTGAATTCTGTTCAATAGCGTGGGATTAGGGTAGGTCCCGACCTGAAGAAGCCCGAGCGTCAGAGCCTGAGGTCTGTTTAGATATCTGCGTGGTGTAGGGTATTGTATCCGCGCCAAGTAAAAATATTTTGTCTGTTAGTTACACGATATGGGGGAGTCATGGTTCTCCAAGACATCAGCGCCGCGCCCCCGACAGCTACGCGGTTTACTAGTCGTCGCGCAGCTATGTGGGCTGACTCGTTTAGGTTGGGCGGGGCTCCCTTAATGAGTCCCATATGAGCCTGGAACTAAACGAGGGTGTGTGACTCAATGTCTTTTTCTCGAAAAATTCACAAAGGATGTTCCAATATTGTTCTCTTCGCGAATGGTCGAACCACCGATCTCGAGTTGCTGTAAACTGTGGACCTCCTGTTATCCAGCAAGGCCAATGCAATCGCCAGTTGCTCTATTATTTCAGCTACCGTTGGCCCTACCGTTGCCAAGTTGGTGATACTGCCCTCGTTATTGATACTCACTGCCACCGCATACGCCTTCCCCTCGAGATATCGGGCCGCATCGACGAAGGAGCAGTCCCTAAAATGTTCTTGAGCCTTTTGTAGTAGAGCCTTTGTCCTTTTCCGTCTTCTACCTTCGTTATGCTCGGGGTGGACATTTCGCAGGATGGGGACAACGGTGATGTGTTCTTGTTGTTGACAAGAAATGTTGCACAAGTGAGACTTGATTTTTATCGGTGGAATACCCAGCTCTAGCACAATGTTTCTGCGGTAACGCGTGGTGGAAAGTCTGGCAAATAGCGCCCACTGCTTTGCCTCTACGATTTGTTCCAGCGTGTTGTGCATGCCGAGATGGAACAGTCTATCTCTGCTTGTGTACAAGGCAAGCCAGAATGCTCTATTTATGGCCTTTCTGATCAACATGTTTAGCTTAGTGTGCCCCAATCACTGCCAGTTGTGTATGGCTGCAACATAGGTGAAATGACACATCAGAAAGACGTGCACCAACTTTATGAGGTTATCTTCTCCAAGTCCCTCTTACCTGTTGGCACTCTTTATTAGTCTGATGGCATCGTCCGCTTTTCTTGTGAGACTCATGACTATCAGGATATTGAAGCAGTTAGACTGGATGGTCATACCAAGAACCCGGAGGGAGTCCACGCTGGTGATCAAGCTGTCCTCACCTCCGCAGGTGGCGGGATCGGATCCCGGCTGCGGCGGCTGCATTTCCGATGGAGGCGGAAATGTTGTAGGCCCGTGTGCTCAGATTTGGGTGCACGGTAAAGAACCCCTGGTGGTCAAAATTTCCAGAGCCCTCTACTACGGCGTCTCTCATAATCATATGGTGGTTTTGGGACGTTAACCCCCACATATCAATCAAGCTGTCCTCACCTGTCCTAAGAGTGATGTAAATATCCTTTAATGGCTTCCACCCTCCCCGCTAGGGGCCTCTTGTGCTGGGCCTGTACAGAAGCAGTTCCGATTTCTTTGGCGAGCACCGAAAACCAGTCGGTTTTAGGTTGTTTTTCGTCACCTCAATAGCTTCCTGTAGCACGGCCTCTATTCGTCCATCGCTTTCACCAGTACACCATAAGGTGATGTCGTCAGCATAGATGATATGATTAATGTCATCGACTTCGGGAGGTCTTTCAGATAGACGGATTATGACGAGGTTAAAGAGGACCAGGGATGGTACTGAGCTTTGTGATATCCCTCTGGAGCCAAGATTTACCGGATCTGAAACGAGATCGCCCATCATGAGCATAGGCTCTCTGTCAGACAGGAATGACTTTATGTAAGCGTGGAAGTGCTTGCCAAGCCCAAGGCTTGAGATCTGACTCAGCACGAAGAGGTGCAGAACGTTGTCAAGTGCCTTCTTCAAGTCCAGTGCCATTATGGCTCTTACGTCATTTGTGGTCGTATCAATAACTTTATAATTGATCAGCTTTTTAGCGTCTTTGGTCGAGAGGCCTACGCTGAAGCCTAACATGTTGTGGGCGTAAATGTCGCATTAATCCAGGTATCGGGTAACCCTGTTTAGTATAGCATGTTCGGCCACCTTACCTACGCATGATATCAGGGAGATGGGTCGGTGGTTGTCGAGGCCGGGAGGTTTGCCTTGTTTGGACATGGGGATGGTGGAGGCTGTCTTGCACATCACTGGGGCACTGCCACTCTTCCACACATGGCTGAAGATATCAGTCAGGTACTCTACCAACCTGTCATTCAGGTTCTCAAAGCCTTGTTGGTGAACTTATCAAAACCTGGGGCTGACTTGCCGTTAAGCTGATGCAATGTCTGCCTGATCTCTTCGATTCCAAATTCTGCGTCCAGTTCGGGGTTAGCGCCCTCTCGGTTAATAGGAGCTGGAGGTAGCGGGCCTCAAGCGATTAGCAGGTACTTCCCAATCAGCTCTGCCAGTAAATGATCGTCCGAGGATTTTCACCGAACTGCATGAAGTATTCGAGTCTGCGTGCGCCTCTGGTTCTATATGGTGTTGGTGTCATCCAACGGGTGCTTTAGGAGAATCTAATGGCCTGCCCTGCCCATCTTTTAGTCTGCCGAATTGCAAATATTGTCCCATTGTTTTTTAAAGAGGAACCTACAGTGTTCCTCAATGCTTCTGTTCACCTCAGCAATCTTCTTGCAAAGCCTGCGATTGAGACGGTGCCCTTTCCAGCTGGCCAGGAGGGACTGTTTGGCTAAGAGAAGATGAGCCAGTCTGCTGTCTATCTTTTCTACTGGCAGATCCGTGGTGACTTCCTTAGTGGTAGCCTGACTGCCGTCTTTTTTCTGCGCCGTCCAGTGTTCCAGGTAAAGCTTCTCCTCATCCTCAGACCTGTCGTCTCTTACTTTGCGGAACAAGTCCACGTCGATCACTCTGAACTTACGTGGCCTTGTCTGTCCAACTTGCAAAACAGTGGTGAGGAGGTAGTGGTCACTGCCGAAGTCCACGTTGAGGTTGGACCACTTGACCTCCACCACGCTTTGGACAAAGGTGAGGTCCAGTGTCCTGTGCCTGGTGGACGCAGTACCACATCTGGTAGGGAACACAGGGTATGTTACAACTACTAGGTCCTGCCTCAATGCTTCCCTCTACAGGTCCTCCCTCTCATGAGCGTCATACAGATAGCCATAAGAGGGATAGGGTGCATAATGTCACCAGCTAAAATCAGGGGGGGGGGGGGGGGGCTCTGGACAACTGTACAGCCTTGAATAGCAGAGAATGGAAGTGCTGTCTGAAGTCTTTAAGGCTGCTGTATACATTGAAAATGAAAATGCTCTCTTTATGGGTATATTCAAGGATGAATTCTATCATGAATGCTTGTATTTGCATGATCCCACATCAAGAGCGTGGATAACATGGGTCAGCTTGTTACTTATCAGAACCGCAAGGCCTCTTCATTCTTGTTTCTTAGTGACAGAATGGTGACAGGGTAGCGTGACGTTAGTGGTTAGAGTTTTTTGCAAGATGACTTGTGCTTTTTTTCGAAAGTGAGCGAATAAACTGCTTTAGAAGGTTCCTCTTTTGAAGAAACCACCTGCAGTTCCACTGCCAAATTATGAATGCCCTGGTTTATGCAGCCATCCTGCTGCTGTGGTGACTGGTTCGTTGGGTTAGCCGTTGCTGGAAGACATTGCTCTGTGATCTTCGACATGAGCAATGAGGTTTTCCAGAAACGTTTTTTCTTGGAAAACCGCTGACTGTGCCTTTCCTCCGTGGCTACCATGTTGCCCTGCGTGTGCGAGAACATCTCGCCTAGCTGTTTTATGCTCTCGCTGAGTGAAGACAGCAACTCGCGAATCTCCGATCTTGCTCGTGTAGAGCAAGATCGGAGATCTGTCCTGTTAGCCAACTATGGCCTTCTTTTTCGCAAGCCTCTCCGTCTCGCATGCCTCAATTACGGCCATTTTCATTGAGTGAGTTGACGGTGGGACGGCTTTCACGGCTTGTTGGCCTCCTCCATTCCTAACCTCAGATACCATGAAAGAAAAAAAATAGACGGCCAAGTGGCTAAGACACTCGCCTTGACTCTGTGGATAGGTGGTTACAAATTTTGCCTCACCCAGAAGTATTGTCACCAAGGATTTTTCTTTTCACTTACCCGAAATGCCTTTATTTTCTATTTTTACACTTTTTGTCCGCCCTCTCGCTCTCTGAAAATTTGGCATCCCACACCGGTCAAAGAAGTGCAAGTGTTCTGAGAGCGAAGCAGAAAAGGTTGATGAGAGCGTGTGGTGATTCGTGATATTCTATGACCAACGGTAAAACTCGAGCATAGCAGCTCTACTTTGCAAAATAAACTGCCTCTTGTGCACGCGGTCGATCTCAATGTCGCGCACTTTCATGAGCCTCCGGCTGGCAAGTTGAACTGTAAAACAGGACGTACACCACCCAAGTCCCTGATGAGGCTGAACATCCGCTATGTTCTGCATGTGCTGCCAGCGTACGCATGCCTGTTGAATGCTCTCGAACGTTGAGAAAAGGAACACCACTTTCCTTTTCATTATGTCGTAGAATTTATATGTTACCGTCACCATTCCATCGGTCCTGACTATAACATTGGGGTTACCGCGATCCTCGAAAAAGGAAGTAGTTCCTGGAATGTCACTTTGTGAACGCCATTCTGCTCAACAATGATCCAGTGGGACAAGAGAATCAGCCAACGAAGAGTTGTGACTACAAGAAGACGCAGACGGAGTCTTCTACAGACCATCCGCAAACTGTAGGCGTCCATGCAGTGTAAATCGTACGTTGGCAAAACAAAACACTCTCACAAATACAGTCAGGAAACCTAAACTAATGTCGTGTCGCTGTAATGTAAGCCTGCCTTAACTTGCGCCGAAATTGTACAATACACAAACCGTGCATTGTACGCCATTTCAACCCCGCCGCAGTGCGACCGCCACAGCTGGTATCGAACCCCTATGTTTCGGGTCAGCAGATGAGCGCCGTAAAAACTGAACCACCCAGGTAGACAGCATCGGATGTACAGCATGATTTCTTGTAAACGGGAACGCTTGAATGAGCATATCTCAGATTGCAAAACTCCTAACTGCTATTGGATCTGCATACATAATTCATGTGTGGCTCAATGCCTCAAGAGGAATCAAAGCTGTCAACCAGCAGTAGTCTTAGGCTGTCAGAAAACGAGCGCTCAAAAAGGGCGCGCCGCTAAATTCTCGCGATGAAGCGCCGGAGAAACGCATCGAAGCCAACGATAAAGAAGAAAATAAGCATCCAAAGACTCTCCGGGCACGCGTTCTTCTCCTCTCAGAAGCGTAGGTTCGCCGACGAACCTACTCACATCGGCGGCCGTGCAAGACCTGGAAAGTTCTCGATGGAAAGGAGCGTGGGGATGCAGTGTTCTGTCATCTGTCGCGGACGGCCATCGAACCGTCTCGCGCTTTCCCCAGCCTTCACTGCGTATCGCGCCGACGAAATTAAGAGAATTTTCTGGAATCTTACGCGGAAGGTATTTAACCGAGCAGCAGAGATGGGAGATTAGGAAAAGAAGGAAGTTAGCGCCAGTGTGCGTGGGGTCATTCCGCCACGTCATTCGGTGAAGGCTTTGTCCTTATTGACAAAGAAGGAGCAAGAGAAAGTATGTGCCAGAGTGCGTAGGGTGTTCCGCCATGTCGTCGGCCAAGGTTTTGTCCTCATTGACAAAGCAGTGGAAGGAATTTCACGCCAGAGTGCGTAGGGTATTCCGCCGTGTGGGCGAATCCTTTTGTCCACAGTGACAAAGGAGAAGAAAAAGAGGATTTCCACCTGAGGGGTGAAAACTCGAGCTACAGGCAAAAGTGTGTGTCTACCGCCAGCAAGCGAAGACGCGTGGCAACAGCTGCGTGTGGGAAGCCGACGTGTTACCGGCGAAGAAGTTGGGTGCTTGGAGAGCGGCCAGTTGAAGACGCGAGGTTTCCTGGAGGAGAAACTTCGGGGGCAGCGGAAAGACAACAACGCTGGACTTTGAGTGATTCTCGGAAGAGTATCATTCAGACTTCTGTTCCAAGAACTGTGGACTCAATAAGTTTTCTAACTTTTTAGTCTTTAAGTGTCTTGGTTGTTCAATGCATGCGATTGCATTGTAGTGCGTGTTGTTGTCTGTGTCTGTTGTTTCGAGTGTGGCTGATTGTACTTTGTAGTACGTTGTTTGATTGATGACATATTGTATTCAACTATTGTCGAGTGTGCGTACTTGTGTATCGATTTCATCTGCCGTAATTGAGAATATAATTTTGTTTTGTTTATCAACTCTCGGCTCTGACTTGTTATTTGGGCCACAGCCGGTGTGTGCTGGCGCCCCAAATAGGACTACTTCTAAGTTGTCCATGCTTTCGTGGTGCAGTTCCGGGGGCTGATATTTCGGTCCTTGGAATTAGCCCGGCGATCGCCTCCCTAATTAACGGGACCCGTGACAATTATTCTGGCGTCCGCGACAAGGACCTTTTTGACGCACAGTGTGTAAAAGTAGTGAGAAAGAGCCTCGAGTTGTTGATACTGCTATCGGAACAATTTTGTGTGTTGCTCAGTGTTCTCGTTAACGAGTGTAGGGGAGTGTTTCGATAGACTGATTTAGGCAGATACTTTTTGCACGCGGCAAGACTTCATTTGCGAGACACAATGGATTTCGAAAAGTTAGTAGCTCTTGGTGAGAAGATGGGTCTCTCTGGCGCTGAACTACGGAAGTGGGTCACTCAGAAGGAAAAAAAAAGAAAGAGAGGGCCAAAGAAGAAAAGGCAGCTGAGCTGGAAAAAGAAAGGTTGGCGGTCGAAAGAGCCAGAGCAGAAAAAGCAGCTGAGTTGGAGAGACAGAAGTTGGCAGCCGAAATGATGAGAGAAGAAAGAGAGGCAAAGGAGCGACAGCTGAAAGAAGAAAGAGAGCAGCAATTGAAGTTGGAGCTGGAGAGAGAAAGACTAGCGGCTGAGAGGGCGAAAGAAAAAAGAGACGAAAGGGAACGGCAGCGACAGCACGAAATGGAACTCGAGCGGCTCCGTTCGCAACAGCGAAGTGAAACTTCGGTCCAAGCTAGAGTTGAAAGCAGTGAACGGGAGGACCACGGCTTCCGCTTGAACCCAAGCAAGCTGCTCGTAGCGTTTGATGAAAGGAAGGATGACCTTGGCACATACCTTCAACGATTTGAGACGATTGCGAGGAGCCAGAATTTGCCGGAACATCAATGGGCAACTGCCTTTAGTACTTGCTTGAGTGGTGAAGTGCTCAGTGTGTACAGTAGGCTGACGCTGACCGATGCAGCCAACTATGCAAAGGTGAAAGCTGCCGTACTGAAGCGATTTAGATTTACTGTGGAAAGAATCCGGGACAGATTTTGGACCGGAAAGCCAGCTGATGGTGAGACGGCTACGCAGTACGCCGCCCGACTTAGCTATTATTTCGACAGATGGATTGAACTTTCGGGGACAGCGCAGGAGTGCGATGAGCTTAGAGAGCTCCTTATTAGAGAACGATTTCTCACCAGTTGCCACCCAAGCCTGTCGCTGCACTTGAAAGAGAGGAGAGCTAAGTCACTTGAAGACATGCTTGAGTTAGCTGATCAATTCTTGGAAGCGCAAGGTGGCACTAATTTGGCCAAGGTCAAGAAGGAATGTCCTGAAGATTCGAAGAGATCGGCTCCCGAAGAAAAGAAGCGTGCACTGGAGAGTGGTACGCGATATTTTCTGTGTAACCGAGTGGGTCACCATGCGAACAGCCGTCGAACGATCTTTACGAGCCCTACGGTAGTAAAATGTTTCAAGTGTGGTCAGATTGGGCACAAAGTAGATGCATGTCGTAACGGAGCGAGTCAAACTCACCAGGTATCCTGTGTGCTAGCAGCACCGAAATCCGATGGTGATACCGTCACCGACGGATTTGTAGAGTTGAAAAATGGGGAGAAACTTCCTATTGTGAATTCGGTAATGACAAAACAGCCAACCGGCGTTACGAAGAGAATGCCAACGCTGCCTGGAAAAGTTGCGGGCAAGAAGATTACGGTGTTAAGAGACACCGGTAGCTCCACGGTTATCGTGTGGAGAAATTTGGTACGGGAAAGTGAGTTAACAGGCAAAACGAAACGAGTTTGCCTAATTGACAGTTTGGTTCGGATGCTTCCCGAAGCAGAAATTGAGGTTGAAACCCCGTACTTCAGCGGGAAGGTTACTGCTCTATGCATGATGACCCCCCTGTATGACCTTGCCATCGGAAACATCGACGGGGTGCGAGGGCCGAATGATCCACAACGTTTGGGGGAAGACCCGAAGATGGAGGCCCTGCTGACACAAGAACCGCGAGGTACAGCGGAGAGGCACTCCGTGATGCATCTCACTCGAGGCCAAGGTAAAGCCCGGGTGCAACCCGGACTGGTTATGTGCGGAGGTCAAATCGGAATGTGTTTGGCAGTGCTGAGAGCAATATGTTGTGTTAATGTTGCTGCTACCCTGTGTCACAATTGTATGTCGAGCAGATCAAAGTTTTTGTTGCGGTGATGCGATGTATAGAATCGTACAATTGTTGTAGAGAGAACTTTGTACATTTGTAGACAGTGAATGAGGAGATGATCGTGTTGAATGAGCACACATGCTGGGGAGCTGGACTTACGTCGGCACGACCTCAACTGACCGACAGTGTAAAGGTGACGGAGTCGGCCAGCCAGACCCAATGCCATGACATGAACAAGCTGGTAAATAAACAGAGAAGACCCGTTGAACGTTATGACCCGTTAACGGTGTCGGAAGTGACAACGATGGCTGAGACGCCACCTCAGATACCGTCGTTGGAAAGGGCTCGCCGAAACAAAACGAGGAAAAACAAGAAGAGATCGAGCGAGCACCGCAAGAAAGGGCGCAAGCGCCACTGAAAGTACACAGGATATGTGCTGAGGTCGAATCGGAATGTGTTTGGCAGTGCTGAGAGCAATATGTTGTGTTAATTTTGTTGCTGTCCTGTGTCACGATGGTATGTCGAGCGGATCAAAGTTTTTGTTGCGGTGATGCGATGTATAGGATCGTACAATTGTTGTAAAGAGAGAACTTTGTACATTTGTATTCTTCGGAATATGTGATGGAGTGTTGTACTCATCTACCTGTGGTTATATTTCATGTGTTGTGAGATTGAAATACAATGTATAATTGTATTGATTGATCTATTGTGAATGTGACGTGTCATGAGCGACGGACTATGTTACAGTCTCTGAGAGTGTGGGGACTGTTCGCACTCGTTTGTGTGGTTTTGAATATTACGAGATAATACTCTTAAAGTGGGGGGCAGTGTCACAAAACCAGCGCTCAAAAAGGGCGCGCCGCCAAATTCTCGCGATGAAGCGCCGGAGAAACGCCTCGAGGTCAACGATAAAGAAGAAAACAAGCATCCAGAGACTCCCCGGGCGCGCGTCTCTTTCCCCTCGGAAGCGTAAGTTCGCCGACGAGCCTCCTCACATCGGTGGCCCATTGATTGATTGATATGTGGGTTTTAACGTCCCAAAACCACTATATGATTATGAGAGACGCCGTAGTGGAGGGCTCCGGAAATTTAGACCACCTGGGGTTCTTTAACGTGCACCCAAATCTGAGCACACGAGCCTACAACATTTCCGCCTTAGCCACTAGACCACCACGGCCGGACACACACATCGGCGGCCGAGCAAGCCCTGGAAAGTTCTCGATGGAAAGGGGCGTGGTGATGCAGGGTTGCGTCATCTGTCGCGGATGGTTCTCGAACCGTCTCGCGCTTTCCCCGGCCTTCGCTGCGTCTCGCGCCGACGAAATGAAGAGAATTTTCTGGAATCTCGCGCGGAAGGTATTTAACCGAGCAGCAGAGATGAAAGAGCAGGAGAAGAAGGAATTTCACGCCAGTGTGCGTGGGGTGTTTCCGCCGATTCGTAGGCAAAGCCTTTGGTCCACAGTGACAAAGGAGGAGAAGGAAGTTCGCGCCCGTGTGTGTAGGCAGAAGATGAAAGTTTTGCGCAAGTGTGCCTAGGGTGTTTCCGCCGTGTGGGCGAAGCCTTTTTGTCTTCAGTGACAAAGGAGGAGAAGGATTTCCGCCTGAGGGGTGAAGACTCGTGCTACAGGCAGGAGTCTGTGTCTACCACCAGCGAGCGAAGACGCGTGGTAACACCTGCGCGTGGGAAGACGACGTGTTACCTGCGAAGAAGTTGGGTGCTTGGAGAGCGGCCAATTGAAGACGCGAGGTTTCCTGGAAGAGAAACTTCGGGGCCAGCGGAACGACAACAACGCTGGACTTTGAGTGAGTGACTCTCGGAAGAGTATCATTCAGACTTTTGTTCCAAGAACTTTGGACTGAATAAGTTTTCTAACTCTTTATTCTTTAAGTGTCTTGGTTGTTCAATGCATGCCACTTCATTGTAGTGCGTATTGTTGTCTGTGTCCATTGTTTCGAGTGTGGCTGATTGTAATGTGTAGTACGTTGTTTGATTGGTGACATATTGTATTCAACTATTGTCGAGTGTGCATACTTGTGTATCGATTTGATCTGCCGTATTGAGAATAAAATTTTGTTTTGATTATCAACACTCAGCTCTGACTTGTTCTTTGGGCCACAGCCGGCGTCCGCTGGTGCGCCAAATAGGACCACTTCTAAATTGTTCACGCTTTTGTGGTGCAGTTCGGGGGGCCGATAGGGCCGATATTTCGGTGCTTGGAATATGCCCGGCGATCGCCTCCCTAATTAACGGGACCCGTGACGAGGCTATGTTTTCTATGTCACTATGTTTTCTCAAGACAGCGAAATCTGGATAGGCGATGCACACATGTTCACTATTTAGCAGTGGACCACTTAGTGCAAGCGTGTACTACTGGACGAAATTAGAGTATAAAAACCGCCCATTTTTTTGCCCCTTCTAAGTGTAGTACTTGAGTAGCGTTTGAGGGTTCCCTTGTGGTCTTTCATGCAACTAAACCAAACCCAGCATTCACCTCTTCTTTATTTAAATCTCAAAGGAGATTATACGTTGAGTTTTTTTTCAGAGATTTCATACGTGATCCCTTCCACCGCTTCTCGGTTCACTTGTTTCGTGTCGGCCAGACATGCCTCTTTCTAAGTCATGGTGCACCACGGCAATCTTATTGAGCGATCGCGGCAAGGCGTTTCTCTCGATACTACTGAGACGCGGCGTTTCAGCGTGCGCGTGAGACGCATGTCACGTCTTCTCCGTCGGAAATCGACAAACGTTATGGACTTTTACGCAATTACCCACCAGAAACTGGGTTCAGCGTTTCGGCGAAGCCATCAGGAACCTCTGGATACCTATTTTATCCAGGTAGGCCCATTTTCCGCCAATCTACGACTGGTTCAACACCACGCGACGCCCGAGCCCGGCTAAGCCTAACGCCGACGAGGCTTACGCCCGGGCTTCCCAGCCATGGCAGCGTTCACGAAGACAGTCTACGACCCCAGCACGATGCAGTGGGTTGACATCAAGGTGGCAGAAACACGGGAAGACCCTATACCAGGTGAAGACAAATATCTTCAGATCATGGTTCGCCAAATGCAAGAGAAGCTCGCTAAAATGAAGCCCCGAGGCTCGACGGCCGCCGCCCAGCCACAGGCTCGCAAAACAGGATCAACACCCGCAGCTTGCGTTGAGTCCCCGCGGCAGCTGGCGACGTGGAAGCCAACACACACGCCTCGAATCCGGTCGGACAAGTTGGTTATTGTGCTTAAACCAAAAATAACCATGGATCTGCATGCTGCGTTCAGCCCAGGCGGGATTGGCGCAGCAGTGCAACGCTTCACCGGCAGCACTACGAACGCTGGTATCTCCGTGTGGCCGGTGTGGGACCAAAACATCGTTGTTCTAGGTGTGAAAACGGAAAGCCTGGCCTCGAAGCTCATCGGGGACATCACGCTGACGATCGGGGACCGCCAGGTACCATTTCAAGAACACTTGAAATCAGCCGGAGAAACCTGCAAGGGTGTCGTCACCGCTGCAAACAATGAAACTTCGGAATACCTTCGACGCAAGCTCGAGTGGATCGACGGTGAAATTTCGTATGTGCGAAAAATCGGAACATCCAACATGGCAGTGGTGACCTTCAAAGGACGCCGCGTTCCAAGATTCATTCACTACTGCTCTGAAAACGTGCCAGTGCGCTACTACAAGAAAATGGTTCCGGCATGTTACCGGTGTGGAACGGTGGGCCAAAGACCGGATGCGTGCCCCAATCCGAACAATCAGCGGTGCATTTACTGTGGTGCGAAGGTGGAACTCACTCCAGAGGGCCCAGCGAAGCACGACTGTCAACCCGAGCACCTTATATGCGGTGAAAACCATTTCACAGGCTCAGCGCAGTGCGTCGGAAAATTCAAAAAGGCATGGAAGCCCGCTCTAACACAGCGCCAACATGGACTAAAAAACAAGCAAGAAGAGCCCTCAGCCCCTCTCAGGACTGACGAAAAAGCGAAGCCCGTGCATAACAAGCCCAAGCCGATCAAAGCCCCAGCCGGACAGAAGACGAGGCCGCCTACCTTCGGCGCCGAGGATTTCCCGTCACTAGCAAACCCGCCCAAACAGGTGAGCAATGGGGTAGGGGTCTCCTCTCAGTCTCTCATCACCACCACTGCCTCCCCCTCCAATTCTGAAGTTTTAAAACTAATGAAAGCCATGAAAAAACACATTGAAACTCTGGAACGCGAAAATCGGGCGCTGAAGGCGTCGCAGGCTGCTACTCCTCCACCACCGTCGGAACCGGTGGCTTTGTACACCTCCGACTGCTCGGACAATGAGCAGGACACTCAGTCAGACGTATCGGGTAACACTAGTGTGTCTAAAACTGTAGTAGGTGCTTCGAACGACATAGAAGGTCGACTAAGCAGACTAGAGGCTAAGCTTGAGGAGCAGAGCAAAATGATTCTAGAACAAACCAAGCTTACAGTACAAGACATTATTCCGCAGCAGCTGAACCTATCAGTTCAAGCCGCTATGCAAGACCTCAAGCAAATCATTTTGCCAATTCTCACAGCCAGTGTACTACAAACTGTTCAAAATTTGCTCACACCCCAATTGGACCAACTCAAAACTAGCATTAAGACAACAGAACAACCCCGAGGCAAAATTGTTCATCGTAACCTGCCAAATTCTGAATCCGAGAACAACATAGCCCAGTCGTTAACCAACCAAACTGAGTCCCCCACGCCTCTCCAGGCTCTCACGCTGGATGCAGTGGCGAAAATGACACCTCGTCAATAATAAATTCATGATGGCAGGCAATTCTAAACATAATAATAAAAGCTCCAAGCAACAGCAACTCGATATTTTCCAGTGGAACTGCAGGGGGTTTAAAGATAGGAAAAAGAGGGCCACTCTTAACCTTTTCCTGCAGAATCAACATTTTACCCCTGCAGTTTTGGCGCTACAAGAAACCGGCTTACAGGCGAAATGGCCTGGTTACAACTCATTTCAGGGAAGTGCGTCCACCTGTGTTCTACCGGAGTATACCGCTTGTCAGATAGACCTTGATCTGTCAGAGGCGCATGAATACACAATGGTCAAAGTCCTTCCCAATAAAAGACGAGTTCCCAGCTTGTACATTCTAAATGTAAACAGTTCTCCAAAATCTAGGCAATGTGTCTTCAACTAAATGTTTTATAAAGCGATTAAGGAAGCAGATAAGAACCCACTAGTGATTTTGGGCGACTTTAACGCCCCCAGCTATCATTGGGATTACACCCGCGAAGTCCCCAAGGGACTGAAATTGGCAGAACTCATATCCACTTTTCGTCTATCGCTTCTCACAGATCCAATGAAACCCACTAGAATCGGGAATTCTGTAAACCGAGATACTTGCCCAGATATACCACTGACTAAGAACATTTCCTACGCAACATGAGAAAACTTAGAAAAAACGCTCGGCAGTGATCACTGTCTCCTCAGAATCACACTCTCCGGCAACATAGGCCGTAGAAAATGGAGCCAAGCTAAGCTGACAGATTGGACAGCCTTCCGCTCACAGGTGATTCCCTCTGTGCCAGGGGCGGGAGGATATACAGGATGGGCAAAACAGCTCCTTGCAGCCAATTCCAAGTGTCTTAAAACTATAAAGACAACGGAAGACACTCCCGCCGTCGATAAGTACCTGCTCCACCTTTGGGACGCCCGCAGAAGCTTAACTAAATGTTGGCGGAAAAACAAATTCAACCGCAAGCTTAAACTTAGAATAGCCAGGTTGAGTAAGCAAGCGGATGAATATGCTGCACAACTGAACGAATCCAACTGGATTGAACGGTGCAATGTTGTAGCTAAAGAAATGAATACAAAGAAAGCATGGCGCTTTTTTCGAACTCTCGTGGACCCCGCCCAAACCCAAGGAGAAGTGCAAAAGCAGCTCCGTCGAGCCCTGCACAGTTTTCAGGGAACCAACTCCCAGCTGGCTGATGATTTGTGTGCTAGATACCTATGTAGCGCCACGGATCCCAACAGGAACGCATATGAATACGCAGGTAGAGAAAACAGTCAGCTCGATGCCCCTTTTGAAATGTGCGATCTGAAAGCAGCACTGAAAAAAGTGCGCAGGGGCACAGCCCCGGGCCGAGACCTGATCACGGTAAAACTGTTAGCAAATCTGTTAGACGATTCTTATCGGCATCTATTGCAATACATTAACGCGATCTGGGATGGCCAACCACTGCCAACTGAGTGGAAAACAGCAGTTGTCACATTCATCCCCAAACCAGGCAAGCAAATCAGCACGGACAACCTCAGACCTATATCATTGACTTCATGTGCCGGCAAATTGATGGAAACAATGGTTAGAGACCATCTCACCGCGTACCTCGAGAGCAAGGGGCATTTCACAGATTCCATGTTTGGCTTTAGGCCCCACCTGTCTGCGCAAGATATCCTCTTGCAACTAAAACGAGACATTACCCAACCCATTTTCTCGACGCACAACGACAGAGCGATCCTTGCACTCGACCTTGAAGGCGCATTCGACAACGTTAAACATGAAAGCATCCTGAAGAACTTGAGTAGTGTCCATTGCGGTAAGAAAGTATTTGCCTACATCAGAGACTTCCTCTCTGAAAGACTGGCCTTCATTCGTATAGATAACGAGGAACATGGACCATTCAAAATGGGGACGCGGGGAACTCCGCAAGGAGCTGTCTTGTCTCCGCTGCTATTCAACATTGCCATGATGAAGCTCCCGCAAGCATTGACAGTAGTGGAAGGAATATATCATGCTATATACGCCGATGATATAACAATCTGGACGAATCGGGGCAGTTTAGGAGAAATTGAAGACCGCCTGCAGCAGGCCGCCTCCATTGTGGAGGACTATGCGGCCCAGTGTGGGTTGCAGTGCGCTCCAACCAAATCTGAATTCCTGCATATCAGAGAAAACATTATAAGATAGGACGACCCTGAACTTGATGGTATCAGGATCAACAATACGAGAGGTTTCAGAACTACGAATCCTTGGCCTTCTGATTCATAACAGAACAAAAAACAGCACCAAGCTAGACAGGCTTCGGAAAATTGGAGAACAGGTAGGGCACATGATCCGCCGAGTGTCAAACAAGCGCGGGGGGCTATGAGGAAGGAACGCGATTCGGCTCGCCAATGCTTTTGTAACTAGCAGGATTCTATATTCAATACCGTACCTACGAATGACTAAACACGAAAAGAACAGAGTCGATGCTATTCTTAGGAAAGTAATTAAGCGCGCACTTGATTAACACTTCATAAACACTTCAAATCAGAAACTCTCTGCATTGGGAGTCTTTAACTCTATACAAGAGCTCCAAGAAGCCCACCTCACAAATCAATATACGCGTCTTACGCAGACGCCCCCCGGGCGGCGCCTACTGGACCGCCTCTTGATCTGGCCCGAATGCGAAATCGAAAACGCGGAGCGTATTACTGAACTTTGGAGAACAAAACTCTGGGTGTCCCCGCTTCCCCGCAATATGACCAGGGAGGCGCACCAGGGTAGAAGGCAAGCGCGCGCTGAGGCACTTGAACAACGGCTTGGCTCCCGTAATGGGGTCTATTACGTCGATGTGGCCGGGCCGTCACCTAGGGGATACTACACGGCGGCGGTAATACATCAAGGAACGCAGGTGGACGGCCTCACTTTCAAAGCCACAAGCTCAAGTAAGGCGGAGGAGGTGGCCATTGCACTGGCAGTATCCCATCCAAACTCAAAACAAATAGTTACAGACTCCCGAAGAGCCTGCGAGAGCTATCTTGCAGAAGAAATCTCTCCATTGGCTAATAGACTTTTAAAATTCAGCATCAGGAACCGCGATCCTACCCCAAAACGACTTATATGGACTCCGGGTTATCAGGGTCTACAGGGTAACGAGGCTGCACATGCAGCGGCCCGCGTGCTTACTTCCCGGGAAACTCGCCGTTCCCCTGGTAGACCTGAACGTCCCACACCTTTAACACGGTTTCAAGAAATCAAAGAATACTACATTGAGCAACGCCGCTTGTATCCCGCACCAGCGAAGGGACTCTCGAAAACGGAGGAGCGCATCCTGCGGCGCCTACAGACAAATACGCTGCTCTGTCCAGCCATACTAAAATATTATGACCCTAAAATAAGTTGGCAGTGCCAGTACTGTGGGGAAATGGCCAACACTTACCATATGGTCTGGGCCTGCCAAATGAACCCAAAATTAAGCCCCTTTCCCAACCCCACCAAAGAGGACTGGGAAACGACCCTACTCAATAGCTCCACACTAGAGGAACAGCGAACTCTAGTGCAGCGGGCTCGAGGGCGGCCTCGACTAATGACGTCCCGAACTAGGGATGTCAACCAGCCCGGCGGAGATAAGGGCTATCTGGCACAGCCAGCATCAATAAAGGTTTTTCCCTCCCCTCCCCTCGATACTACTCGAACAAGTCCTCTACGCATGTAATACGATTCATAAGACGGCATCTAGCTACCATCCCCAGACTAACGGCCTCGCAGAGCGCTTCCATCGAACTTTGACCGACATGATATCTATGTATATGAACGCCGACCACACCAACTGGGATACAATCCTGCCATTCGTGACTTTTGCGTACAATACCACTACGCAGCGCACCACGGGCTATTCCCCATTCTTTCTCGTCTATGGCCGTCAACCAACATCTCCTCTCGATATCTCTTTTTTTGACGTCCCTTTGAACTCGTCATCGTCATCGAGGGAGCACTTAAATTCTCGCCTGGCTGATTGTCGTCGACGAGCCCACCTCAATACACAGGCAAGCCAACAAGAGCGGAAGACTCGCTGCGATGGTGTCCACCGCGTAGTTCACTTCAATACTGGAGACGAAGTACTGTTGTGGACCCCAACGCGGGTTCCGGGCCTGTGTGATAAGTTTCACTCACGTTTCATCGGCCCATACGCTATAGTCGAGCAGACGTCTCCTGTTAACTATCGAGTAACCTCTGTTGTCATGCTTTTCGAAGGCCGTTTTCGTGGCACGGAGGTTGTTCACGTGTCGCGCTTAAAACCATTCGTGCGCCTTACACCACCGTCATAAACAGCGGCCTTATCGGCCGCTTCCGCGCGAGGGGGAAATTAGTGTAAGCACAATATTGATAACGTTTGACCTTCATCTTCTTCATCAGTATATAATCAACATCACGAAAAACGTCGTCTTCGTTCGAAGGGTTGATACGCGATTCGGCCTAATAAACGCCGTCAACACTCCAACGCTACTGCTGTCTTACAATACAAACAACACATTTTGCAAACACAAGCAAAAAACGAACAATACAACTAGTACGCCAATCAGTAAAAGATAGAGCTAAAAACATGCGGTGGGAGCAAGTAGAAGCGGTAACAAGGTTGTTTGCCCTTGAAGAGTGATACTTCAGCGACAGTCATAGTTAACAGAGATTCATCCCGCTGCCCTATTGTGAATAGTTCCCAACATACAATTGATTGATACGTAAAATTGAACGCCCCGAAACCACCATATAATTACGAGAGACGCTGCAGTGGAGGACTCCGGAAATTGCGACAACCTGGGCTTCTTAACGTGCACCCAAATCTGAGCACATGGCCTAGAGCAATGCCATGAGTTTATCGGGGGTGCGCTTGTGAAGAATGGAATTGAGAGAAATGGGAGAAGGGCGTAACAAGACAGACACACTTTGTTTCCCAAAACGAAGAAAATAAATACACAGAGTTCGCGTTAAAGATCTCAATGACACTCCATAACTTAAAAGGAATCCATTGCTCAATGATAATTTTTCAGCCTCGCTAGGCTTAGCTCGACATGAATGTCCCTGCTAACGTGCCCATTTCGCTGACTTGTCTGGGCTGCTGGGAAAGGGTGCGGGAAGTCTGGGCAGCTTCATACCGGAGCACTTCCGAGCTAAGCGGCCACTGCCCAGGCCTCTCACGCCGATATCCTTTCAGAACCAGACGGTTGTGCTGCTCCCATCACTGTAGCGTCACTGGTTTTCCCAAGTCTTCGCAGCTCGGAGCCACAGCGCAAAGTGCCAACTCAGCCTCTGAAATTTTTTTTCGCGGTTCGGGTCGTGTGCCACAAGTCTTTTTCAGATCAATCACCTGCGTCGACGGGGCTGGTTCGCATGCCGTCGGGTAAAGTTTTTTTCTCCCCGTGCACTGCCTCGTACTTCTACGTTCAGAATGCGCACCGTGCCTCTCCTTCACTCATCAAAAGCACTCTCGACTCCATCAAAAATACAACCGCCGCGGCCTAAATTCGATTCTGCTGCGTACGGCTCAGCAGCCGAGTACCTTGGCCTCAGACTACAGCGGCGGGGCTATTAACATACGGACAAGGTTCTCTTGATGTGTGGATCATGTGAATGATGCATACTCTCGCTGCAGGCAAGAATAAGTAAGATAGAACAATGCGCGTACGTTTGAAGGAGCGTTGCGCAAGTTTCTGCGCCGTCAGTCGAGAATTTGGGAGTCTTTAAATGAGACAGCAGCTACGGACGTAGTCCAGGATAAATCTGATAAAATGTGTACGCCAAAATATGTGTACGTCGGGGTTCCTGAAACAATGGCAATTCTGGTAGTATAGAGAAAGGCTGACTGATTGATTGATTTATTGATCAATTTATTTATATGTGAAGTTTAACGTCCCAAAAGCCCCATATGATTATAAGAGACGCCATAGTGGAGGGCTCCAGAAAGTTCAACCACTTGCACCCAAGTGTGCACCCATATCAGAGCACACGGGCCCACAGAATTTTCGCCTCCATCACTACAGAAGAAGCAAATAGTTCGCACGCACTAAGTGCGAATGCATTTCTTAGTTGGGCTATGTCAGACATCCGCTATTGTCCGCGGCGTCCGCGGCAGTGTCCGTGCTTCAGCTGCTGTTATCTCTCCGCTCTAACTCGCTCTCCCACAGCAACAGCTGCGAGCGAGCGCGCTTATCCTCACCTCCAGCAACCAGAACAAGTGGTGCGAGTGAATGGAGGAGAGGGTACGTGAAGTGCTTCGCCACTCCTTCTCTCGCCGTCAGCTCTCCCTGCGCCCCGCTTTCCTGTCCGCTCGCGCCTCACTCTCGACCATTCCCTGGCTGGGGGCCTCTCAACAAATGGCAGCATATCCACGGAGTGAATGACGGATAGTGGAGCGAAGCATCCGTGCGTCCATTCATTCTTGCTTCCATTCATCCATGCGTGCGTCTGTGTGGCCGCCAGTGCATCCATCCGCCCATCCGTGCGTGCGTCTGTTCGTGCGTTCGCACGTTCATCTGTGCGTCCGTCCCTGCGTAGCAACCATTTCTTCTCTTCTGTGCGTTGTTGAACAATAAAAAATTCGCAGCGTGCGCATTAACTAAAAGCCGATTTCTCCTGTCTCTCATTTCTCCTTAGCAGCCATTGGCATGTACATTAAGCACTATCTTCTATTGTTCAACAACGCACAGAAGAAATCTCTAACCGGCACCACCTTGGAGCTCAAAATGCTATACTTTGTTACATACTATAACGGCTGCGAGCGACGAATGTGTGCTGCTATAAGGAGCTTCGCCCCTAATACATCCGGGAATATGTACTCGAGACGCGGCTGTGCGCCGAGCAAATAACGCTGTTTGTTTTGTTCGCTTCATGTATAGGCACCCGGCTATGCAGTTTACGTGATCTGATGGTAGCACCATAACACACAGCCTAGTGAGTAGGGCGCAGCAAAACCTAGTCTTCCAATGCGTACCCTAGCAATTAAATGCAGCAAAACCATACTTGCGCGTGCATATATTTTCTTTTTTAGTTGTGAGCAGGGAGGTCACGGCTGATATGTAAGCGCCTAGGAAGCCTTTTTTTGAAAATGCGCCAAAAAGGGCATTGACACTAATGCGTCTCAATGTATTCAGCGAGAGATTCGTTTTCTTGGTATCCCTGGCAATCACTACCAACAATGCTGAGGCGGCCCAAAATGCTTCATCGCGCCC
The DNA here is from genome assembly GCF_043290135.1 of Rhipicephalus microplus. NCBI lineage: Eukaryota > Metazoa > Arthropoda > Arachnida > Ixodida > Ixodidae > Rhipicephalus > Rhipicephalus microplus. The sequence goes on along the minus strand of NW_027464585.1, from coordinate 21,910,498 downwards.
TCTGCTCCAGTGCCGGGTGCCAATTCATCAACCATGCACACTAGCTACTAGAGCTAGAAAAGCGCACCGTGTCTCGCACGACACAAAAAAGCCACGTGAGGTGAACTGCCCTATTGGCTGCACGGCGTATTAAAAAAAAAACGATTATTCTTTCAAGGGCCACTCACGAGGCCCCATACCGAATTTTAGTTAGGCAGTAAACGTTGTTGGGTGCTCGATGAGGAACGTACTGCCACAAAAATTTTTGAAATCGGTTCATTAAAAGCGGAGAAAACAGGTTTTTTGAAGCGGCGCGAAACGAGGGTGAGACGAGACGAGTTCGAAACCCTTGCCGCTCCTCCGCGTAGCCTTCGCAAGCCAAACCTCTTCCCCACCCTCTCTGGCGTCCGACCAAGAGGTGACGTTCGCATGACGTGCCCGAACAAGCCCAGCCCCCGTGCACGCGAGCGGCGTTGCTTTGTCTACCAGCGTTATTTTGTGGTCTTCTGCCTGTTGCTGCGGGATTGTTTGGAAACGCTGGCTTAGACGCGGTAGAATACATGAGCACAATGAGTGCGCGAACGCGTAGGCGCGTTTCACGGCGGTCGTCTGCTCAACGCGCTGACCGGGGGAACCCGAACGCATAAGAAATGCTGGCACATTAGCCCCGCATCTCGTAGCATTTTATGGGAACAAAATGTAAGAAAAACGTGCACAATTTTTTATTGCGTCTCATTATTTATTTCAAGTTTTATTAATCTCCTAAAGCAACAAATACATAAACTACGCATGTCTTGTTAAATAATTTTTGCCATGTCACGTGATATACTGTTGACAACGTCAGAGCAGAGTCGTCTACGCAGAGGACCAACGTGACCGCAGTGCTGTGTACGTTGGGCTATTCCTACGCCCACGTCATGCCCTCCTTTTCTACACGTGCGCCGGTAGAAAGGAGGGCGAGCAGCTCTCACCTTGAAATTTGACCCATTTCCGCGGCGCGTAGCGTTGCAAATTTCGGCAGACGTGATCATGAACGCCTCGTCTACGCATTGCGCTTGTCAGCTCAAAAATGTCAAACCTGGTGAGTGGCCCTTTAACGCTGGGTTCTCATGTGCGAACGACATAATGAACGCTGCGCCATGCACTCGAATTTTCTCGCGATTGCCTTCGGAGAGGTGGCGCCAATATTTTTATAGTGAATGAGATTTACCTGGCATTTACAGGCGTTCATTACATCTGCCATAGAACTTCGCACCACCTAAAGGCTAGATGAAGGCAATTTTCAAGGGCACAATAATCGTCTACACATCGTATATATTGGTCGGTTATATATATTAAAAAGAGCGTCGGACCCAGCCCACTGCTATGGGGAACACCGCACGTGACATCGCAAATGCGTCGCTGGCCACCGTGAATTGCTGACGGGAAGACAAGAAGTTGCGTATACAAGATAGTGTAATGAATGGATACAGACGGATGACAATTTAGAAATTACAAAGCACTGAGCAACAGTATCAAAAGCGTCGGCGACATAGTAAACGAGGTGATCTGTTTGATTGCTACTGTTCATAATGAAGTCAACGTTGGTCGTGAATTCGAACAACTCAGTATCGCATGTCTAGCCTTCCTTGAAGCCATTGTCATTAGAAACACAAAAATGGTATTCACTTCAATCTGATTATACATATGAGAAGTGGTATTATGTTCATATTAATGTATACTATGTTTATGGAAATGGGAGCCGGCAGGCTTGCCGACATGAAGCTAAATCTATTTCTGTGGTTGCAGGCTTTTGCTACCTTTGGACAGAAACTGACGCTCAGCCGTAAGGTGGGCGTACGGTTCACTTAAAATTTCCAACCCAGCTTTGGATGCATCACGTGAAGTGCCGTCAGCTGAAGCATTTTCATTGTCCGACGTGAAATACTATGTGCTCGCTCGCACGCTGGCGTCGACAATTTCTTCGCTGACTGTTACGCCTCTGGAATACTACGTGAACCAGAACTGGCGTATATATCAGCGCGACACCTTGGCTGCGTGGGAATTGGAGCTGGCAAGCTTGCCGACATAAAGCTTAAACTATTTTCCTGTTGCAGGCTTTTGCGACCTTTTGGACAGAAACCGACCATCAGCACTATGGTGGGCACACGGTTCACTTCAGCACTCCCAACCCTGCTTTGGATGCCCCAGGGGATGTGCCTTCAGCTAAAGCATTTTAGGGGCGAAGCTCCTTATAGCGGCACTCGTTAGTCCCTCGTAGCCGTTGTAGTGTGTAACAATTAAAACATTTTGACGTCCAACGTGGTGCTGAATAAAGATTTCTTCTGTGCATTGTTGAACAATAAAAATTAGTGCTCAATGTATATGCCAATTGCTGATAATGGGGAATGAAAGACAGGAGCATTCGGCTTTTAGTTAACGTGCACGCAGCGATCCCCCAATAGCAGCCATTGGCATGTACATTGAGCACTATCTGACAAGAAAGGGTTGCTACGTTAAACTCGCTAGGTGTAAACTCCTTAATTTTAAAAAGGTTTAGCGAGCGTTGAACCGCAGTGCAATGAATACAATGAACTAGTATATACCATGAACTTGAGGTGGTTAAAGGTGGGAAGTAGATACGAAGTGAGAGCCGTATGAAAGTAAAAGCCGAATTGTCTTGTCTCTACTTTCCCATTAGCAGCCATTGACATGTTGCAGCGATGGCGTAGTGGTTAGCGCATCCGCCTCGCATGCAAAAGGTCCGTGGTTGAAATCCCGGTGCCGCGCAGTTCCCAACCGGATAAAGAAAATCCGCGTGTTGATGGAACTGCATTAAAAGGCCTGGGGTGCGGCCTTACCGGTAACCACCGCCGCGAACGCACTCCCTCACCAGAGAAGGATTGGCCACCCGGGTGCAGTATCTGGCCACTGCCTCCCACATGCATACGTCAAATAACTCACGGCCCTCAGTCCCCAGCAGCTGCGAAGCAACTGACTACGGCGGCGGTCAGATCTGCAACGCAGCAGAGGTTGCTAAGAATCTCTGTACCCGGACAGGCCGCCATTGGAACCTGAACTTGGCAACGATTAACGCTAGAACCTCATCTAGTGCAGGAAGTCTAGCTGCTACCATTCGAGGAGCTAGAAGGTTTTAAATGGGTTATAATAGGCCTCAGCGAGGTTAGGAGGACAGATGAGGCTTATATGGTGCTACAGATTGGGCACGTCCTTTGCTATAGTGGCTTGGCTGACAGAAGAGAACTGGGAGTGGGGTTCCTATTTCACAGAAACATATCTGGCAACATAGAGGAACTATAGCATTAATAAAAGGGTGGTAGGTATTGTAATTAAACTGAATAAAAGATACAAGATGAAGGTGGTACAGGCTTACGAACCTACATCCAGCCATGATGACGCTTGAGTTGAAAGCATCTATGAACAAGTGGAATCAGCAATGAGTAAGGTAAAAACACAGTATACTATACTGATGGGAGACCTTAATGCAAAGATAGTGAAGAAGCAGGCTGCAGACCAGGCAGTAGAAGACTATGGCATCTGTACTAGAAATGCCAAAGGAGAACTACTAGTAGAATTCGCAGAACGCAATAATTTACGGATTTTGAATACCTTCTTCCAAAAACGAGGAAACCGTAAGTGGACATGGAGGAGTCCTAATGGCGAAAATAAGAACAAATTAGACATTTTAACGAGTGCAGACCCAGGCATCATGCAGGATGTGGAAGTGGGTGGCAAGGTAAGATGCAGTGACCATAGAATGGTACGGTCTCGAATTCGCCTAGACTTGAAGAAGGAACGCCAGAAACTGATACGCAAGAAGCCAATCAACGAGATAGCACTGAGAGGGAAAGTACAGAAATTCAGAGTGTCGCTTCAGAAGAGGTACTCGGCTCTTAGTGAGGAAACCAACCTTAGCGTAGATACAATGAATGATAATCTGACGAGCATCATTACGGAGTGTGCAGTGGAAGTTGGAGGCAGGGTAGTTAGACAAGACACTGGCAAGCTTTCAAAAGAAGCGAAGAATCTCATTAGAAGCGTCAAATAATGAAAGTCTCAAGTACAGCAGACGAAAAAGAACTGGCAGAGCTTTCAATGTTGATCAATAGGAGTAAAGTATGCGATGTGAGAAGGTATAACATGGAGAGAATTGAGCACGCTCTGAAAAACGGAAGAAGCGTCAAAGCAGTGAAGAGAAAACTTGGAGTAGGCGAAAATCGGATGAATGCACTAAGGGACAAAGAAAAAAATAACTGCCAATATGGATGGGATCGTTAAAATAGCAGAGGATTTTTACAGAGATCTGTACAGTAGGCGGGATAACCACGACTTTAATGCTATAGGAACTAGCATTAACCCAGATGACACCCCACCAGTAATGATAGAAGTCAGAAAAGCTCTGGAGAGCATGCAAAGAGGCAAAGCTGCTGGTGAGAATCAGGTAACATCAAATATGCTGATAGATGGAGGACAGCTTGTGTTAGAAATACTAGCCACCCTGTCTACGAGATGTCTCCTTACGGGAAGAGTACCAGAGTCTTGGGAGAACGCTAACATCATCTTAATACATAAGAAACGAGATGACAAGGACATGAAGAATTACAGGCCGATCAGCTTGCTCTCTGTAGTATACAAACTATTTACAAAGGTAATTGCTAACAGAGTAAAGAAAACATTACAATGCAATCAATCAAAGGAACAAGCAGGATTTCAACAGGCTACTCAACAATCGACCACATTTATACTATCAATCAGGTTATAGAAAAATGCTCAGAATATAACCAACCACTGTACATGACCATCATAGATGACGAGAAGGCGTTTGATTCAGTAGAAATATCAGCCGTCATGCAGACACTGCGGAATCAGGGCGCTGATGAAGTATGTATAAACATCCTGGAAGAAATCTACAGGGCATCAACTGCTACCATAGTGCTTCATAAAGAAAGCAACAGAATACCAATGAAGAAGGGTGTAAGGCAGGAGGACACAATCTCCCCAATGCTATTTACCGCATGCTTACACGAGGTTTTCAGAAGCCTAGAATGGGAACAGTTAGGGAGAAGAGTTAGTGTAGAGTACCTTAGTAACCTGCGCTTTGCCAATGACATTGCATTGCTGAGTAACTCATGGGACTGATTGCAACTCATGATTACGGAGTTAGACGAGAAGAGCATAAAGGTGGGTCTTAAAATTATTCTGCAGAAAACGAAAGTAATGCACAACAACGTGAGAAAGAGTAGCGCTTCAAGATAGGTAATAGTGTACTTCAAGTTGTAAAAAAATATGACTACTTAGGGCAGGTAATAACCGCGGAGCCAAACCACGAGATTGAAATAACTAGAAGAATAAGAATGGGGTGGAGCACATTTCGCCAGCACTTTCAAATTACGACAGGTAGATTGCCACTATTCCTTAAGAGAAAGGTATATAGCAGCTGTATCTTGCCGGTACTTAGCTACAGAGCGGAAACCTGGAGACTTACAAAGAGGGTTCAGCTTAAGTTGAGGACGACGCAGCGAGTGATGTAAAGGAAAATGGCAGGTGTAACCTTAACAGACAAGAAGAGAGGAGAGTGGATTAGAGAACAAACGGCAGTTCAGGATATCGTAGCTGAAATCAAGAAGAGGAATCGAACTTGGGCCTGGCATGTGGCACGTAGACATGATAACCACTGGTCATTAAGGGTAACTGACTGGATTCCCAGAGAAGGCAAGTGGGTTGGGGGAGACGGAAAGTTTGGTGGGCAGATGAGATTAAGAAGTTTGCGGGTATAAATTGGCAGCAGCAAGCAAAGGACCGGGTTAACTGGCGAAACATGGGAGAGGCCTTTGTCCTGCAATGGACGTAGTCAGGCTGATGATGATGATGATGGTGACATGTACATTGAGCACTATCTGACAGGTAAAGGTTCCTACGTTATACTCGCTCGGCATAACCTCCTTGATTTTAGAAAGGTTTAGCGAGCGTTGAGCCACAGTGCCATGAATACAGTGAACAAGTATATACCATGAACTCGAGGTGGTTAAAGGTGGGAAGTAGACACGATGCGCATGCCGTAAGAAAGTGTGCGTGTGCCTCCTCTCGTTCAGTTTTTGGAATGTCTACTGGATGGCGGTGCTTCTATATGGGGAATACATAATGAAAAGAGGCGAGAGGATGTTACTACGAGTGTTGAACAGATGGAGGAATGGACACACAGACAGATGCATGTATGGCCGCATGAACGGACGCAGGGACGGACGCACAAGCAGACGCATGCACGGACGGGTGGATGGAGGCATGGACAGTCGCACAGACCTACGCATGGACGGACGGAAGCAAGAACGAATGGACGGACGAATGCTTCGCCCTACTCTCCATCATTCGCTCCGTGGATATGCTAATTTTTTTATCGTTCGACGGGGATTGCTACACTGCATGCTTGGACGCTAGCGTTGACTATTTCTTCGGCGACTGTTACGCGTGTGGAATACCACGTCATCCAGAACTGGCGTATATATCAGCGTGACAACTTGGCTGCGTAAGAAGTGGAGCTGGTACGCTTGCTGACATGAAGCTAAAACAACTTTAAATGCGAAGCATTTCTTAGCGATTGATTGATCGATTGATATGTGGGGTTTAACATCCCAAAACCACCATATGATTATGAGAGACGCCGTAGTGGAGGGCTCCGGAAATTTTGACCACCTGGGCTTCTCTAACGTGCACCCAAATCTGAGCACACGGGCCTACAACATTTCCACTTCCATCGGAAATGCAGCCGCCACAGCCGGGCATTTCTTAGCGAACGTCGGTGACTTTGAGCGTATCTATCTATCTAGCCACATAAGACGTTTAGCTCTCCGGGCCATTTGGAAAATGTTATAGACACCAAACTTCGTATGGCGTAACATGACTCTATGATGAGCATATAAGACTAGTCACTGCATGAAAATCATGGACGTGTATGTCATGATTGTCATGATTAACATTTCATGACCTCGCTGATAGGGCAGCGATTTCAATCACATGACATGTTGCAAACCTGCTTTGGTATGATGTTATTGCATGGCGAACACAAGTGATTGATTGATTGATTGATTTATATGTGGAGTTTCACGTCCCAAAACCACCATATGATTGTAAGAGACGCTGTAGTGGAGGGCTCGGGAAATTTTGGCCATTTAGGATTCTTTAACGTGCGCCCAAATCTGAGCACACGGGCCTACAACATTGCCGCCTCCATCGGAAATGCAGCCACCACAGTCGGGATTCGATCCCACGACCTGCGGGTCGTGGGATCGAATCCACGCTCATACCATAGCACATACCACGCTCATCGCGTGCTCATAGCCGTTTCGCTAGATCCACATATACTAAATTCGGCCTCACGTGACGTCAACAGATGACGAAGGTAAGCGGTACATCCAAACAAAATAATGATGAGACGGTTGTCGAGGGCGGCATAATTTACTTCCACCTCTTAACTTTGTTCTGTTTGAAAGTGGCATATCGACCCTTCTCATTTGTGCTTCGCATATCATCGATTCCCACTTTAAATGGGACCTGCCATTTTTTTTATCGCTCGACGAGGAATACTGCAATGCTCGTTGAGACGCTAGCGTTGACAATTTTCTCGGTGACTATTACGCGAGTGGAATACCACTTGTCCCAAAACTGGCGTATATATCAGCGAGACACATTGGCTGCGTGATAATTGCAGAACGCACGCTTGCCGACCAGAAGCTAAAGCTATTTTACAAACGCAGCATTTCTTAGCAAACTTCGGTGACTTTGAGCGTATCTATCTATCTATCTATCTATCTATCTATCTATCTATCTATCTATCTATCTATCTATCTATCTATCTATCTATCTATCTATCTATCTATCTATCTATCTATCTATCTATCTATCTATCTATCTATCTATCTATCTATCTATCTATCTATCTATCTAGCCGCCTACGAGTTTTAGTTCTCCTGGCAGTTTCAATAATGGTATCGATACCAAACTTAGTATGGCATAACATGACTGTATGAAGAACATATTTGACTGGTTATAACATGAAAATAAAGACATGTATCTCATGAATGTCATGATTTATATTTTATAGTCCTGCAGCTCTTGCGGTGGTATTGTTCACATGGAATTTGCAAAACTGGTATGATATGGCATGATTGCATGGCGAACACAGGCAACAGACCCCAACATAAAAATCATGACATGCCTGTCATGTAACATGACTACATGCCACGCTCGTGATGCGCTCGCGGCCGTTTCGCTAGCGTCACATATACCAAGTAGTAAGACGGTAAGTTGGGCCAGTTGGTTAGGATCCATCGTGAACCTACTTACTCTATCCCTGTCCTGTATTTTTTGTTGTTGCGCTGTAAGTAAGTTCACGATGGATCACGTATACCAAATTTCGTATTACGGCACGTTAATGGATGACGAAGGTATGCGGCTGGTTCAAACATGATAGTCATGATATTCGTGTCATCTAACAACATGACTACGTTCTACGCTCATGATGCGTTCGCGGCTATTTTGCTAGCTTCACGTGTACCAAACTCGGTATTACGCGACGCGAACGGACGACTTATGTATATGACACATTCAACCATGATAATCAAGGCATGCGTGTTATGTAACAACATGACTATATGCCACACTCGCGATGCACTCGCGGGCGTTTTGACAGAATCATATATGCCGAATTTGATATTACGTGACGTCAATGACTGACGAATGCATATGACTGGTGCAAACATGATAATCATGAGATGCATGTCATGTGAAAACATGACTACATGCCACAGTCAACGCGCCAATACATTTTGACGTGCCGCGGTGCACGTGCTCGCCGACGTTCATTTTGTCGCGTCACGCCAGCGTTGCGACGCCAGACGCCGGTCCTGCCATATACACGCAGGCGCGCGTCGCCCTGCGTTTCTTTGACGCATTAGCGTTTCAGCGCTTCGGCGTCCTTTTGTTACGAAAAGAGGGAAAGCAGTGTCGTCTAGGTAACGCATCGGCTCGAAACGCAGCATCTCGCATTTCGTGCCGGTTTCCATCGGGCCACGCTGATGGACGCTGGTCGTGCCTGGCGTCAGACTGTAAGTGCTCGCGTATTGCTAATGTAGCCTCGCTGTGCCCAGCGTGCACGTGCGTGAACGCTACATCGGAGTATATTGGGCTCTTGAGGATGCGCTTGCGGCCATTTTGCTTGCTCCACACATAACGAATCGGGTGTTACGTGACGTCAATGAAGGACGATATATATGACTGGTTCAAATATGATAATCCTGACACGCGTGGCATGTAGGAACATGACAATATACCACGCTCACAGCGTGCTCGCGGCCGTTTTTGAGGCTCTACGTATACAAAACTTGGTATCACGTGAAGTGTATAGATGACGAAGGTAAATTACACATTCAAAAATGATAATCATCAAACAGATGTCATGTACAGCTTCATTTACCTTCACCTCGTAACATTGTGCTGATTTTAAAGTGACACATCAACCTTTCTCATTGATGCTTCGCATATAATCGATTCCCACTGTACGTGGGACCTGCCAATTTTTTTTCCTTTTGATGCGTTTGCTACCTTTTCAACAGAAACTTTTCATCAAGCGCTTGGTGGGCCCACGGTTCACCTATGCGCTCCCAACCCAGCCTTAGATGCACCACGTGAAGTGCTTTTCAGCTGAAGCATTGTTATCACTCGACGAAGAATACTCCAGTGCTCACTGGGATGCTAGCGTTTGCGATTTCTTCGGCGACTGTTAGGCGTGCGTAATACCACGTGACGCAGAACTGGCGTATATATCAGCGCGACACCTTGGCTCTGTGGGAATCGGAGCTGGCGCACTTGCCGAGATGAAGCTAAAGCCATTTTTTCTTGTCAGGCATTTGCTACATATTGGACAGAAACTGCCCATCAACCGTTTTGTGGGCACACGCTCCGCCTGCGAACTTCCAACCACGCTTTGAATGCACCACGCGAATCACCGTCAGCTGAATCATTTTTATTGCTGGATGAGGAATACTGCAGTGCTCGCTGGGACGCTAGTGTTGACAATTTCTTCGACGACTGTTACGCGTGTTGAATACCACGTCACCCAGGACTAGCGTATATATCAGTGCTACACCTTGGCTGCGGAGAAATTGGCGCTAGCACGCAACCAACATGAAGCTAAAGCAATATTTCCTTGCCAGGCTTTTGCTACCTATTATACAGATACTGCCCATCAGCCGTATGGTGGGTCCACGGATCACCTATGCACTGCCAATCAAGCTTTGGATTCACCACGCAAAGTGCCTTCAGCTAAATAGTGTTTATTGCTCGACGAGGAATACTGCAGTGCATGCTAGGACTCTAGTGTTGGCGATTTCTTCGGCTACTGTTACGTGTATGGAATATCACGTGACCCAGAACTTTGGTATATATCAGCGCTACACCTTCACTGCGTGGGAGTTGGAGCTGGCCCGCTTGCTGACATGAAGCTAAAGCTATTATTCCTGTTGCAGGCTTTTGCTACTTTTGGACACAAAATGCCTATCAGCCGTACGCTGGGCGCATGGTTCACCTATGCACTGCCAACCCAGCTTTTGATTCACCACGTGAAGTGCTTGAATCTAAAGCATTTTTATCGCTTGACGAGGATTAATGCACTGCATGCTCTAACGCTAGCGTTGACGATTTTTTCGGCTTTTGTTACGCGTGTGGAATGCCACGTGATCCAGAACTGGCGTATATATCAGCGTGACAACTTGGCTGTGTAGGAAGTGGAGCTGGCACGCTTGCTTACATGAAGCTAAAACTATTTTAAATGCGAAGAATTTTTTCGCGAACTTCGGTGACTTTGAGAGTATCCGTCTATCTATCTAGCTGCATAAGACTTTAGCTCTCCTGGCCGTTTGAGCAATGGTATCCACACCAAACTTGGTATGGCGTAACATGACTCTATGATGAGCATATGACTAGTGAATACATGAAAATCATGACGTGTATGTCATGAATGTCATGATTAAAATTTCGAGGTCTTGCTGATTTAGCGGTGATTTCGTTCAAGTGACATGTCGCAAATCTGCTCTCATATACCATTATTGCATGGCGAACAGAAGTGACTGACCCTAACATAAAAATTATGACATGCCTGTTTACTACAACGTGACTACATGCCACGCTTATGACGCGTTCGCGGCCATTTTGCTGGCGTAACATCTACAAGATTTAGTATTAGGGTACGTGATTGGATGACTAAAGTATGTGACTGGGGCAAACATGATAATCATTAAATGCGTGTCATGTTACAACAAAACTATATGCCACGCTCATGATGGATTTGTGACCTTTTCGCTAGCTTCACTTATACCATATTTGGTATTCAGGACGTGAATAAATGACGAAGGTATGAGATTCGTGCAAACATGATAAACATGAGATGCGTGTCATTTACCAACAATACTACATGCTACGCCCATGATGCGCTCGTGCCCATTTTGCTAGCTTCACATGAACCAAATTCAGAAATACGTGGTTCAAACGGACGATATAGAAAAATAGCACATCCAAACATGATAATCGCGACATGCGTGTCATGTAACAACATTACTACATGCGAAACTCATGATGCGCTCACAGCCATTTCGCTAGGTTCACGTATGCCACATTTGGTATTACGTGACGTCAATGGCTGACGAAGGTATGTGACTGATGCAAACATCATAATCATGAGATACGTGTCATGCCACCAATTGACGACATGCCACAGTCAAGACGCCAATATACTTCGACGTGACAGCGCGTGCGTATGCGCCGGCGTTTGTTTTGTCGCGTCCCGCAGGCGTGGCCACACCAGGCGCCGGTCCAGGCCATATAGTCGCAGACACGCGCCGCGCTGCGTTGCTTTGACGCATGTGTGTTTCAGCGTGTCCGGCATTCCTCAGTCACGATAACAGGCAGACGCAGTGCTGTCTGGGTAACGCATCGGCACAAAATGCAGCATGTCTTATTTCGCGCTGGTCGCCATACAGCCGCGCATATGGACACTGGTCGCGCCTGGCTTTAGACTAGAGAGTTCTCACGTTTTGCTAACAAATTGCGTCGCTGTGCCCAGTGTGCGCGCGCGTCAGCGTCAGGTTGGCGTATATTGAGCCCTTCATGATCCACTCGCGGCCGTCTCGCAAGCTCCACTTGTACCAAACTTTGTGTGACTTCATGTCACTGAATGACGAAGGTATATCCCTGGTGCCAACTTGATAATCATGGCACGCGTGGCATGCAAGAACATCACAACATACCACGTTGTTGGCGTACTCAAAGCTGTTTCTCCAGCTTCACATATACTAAATTTGGCATCACTTGACGTGAATAGATGACGAAGGTAAACGACACAACGAAATATGATAATGAAGACAGGGAAGTTTTGTACGGCATAATTTACCTCGACCCCATAACGTTGTGGTGGTTTTAAAATATATCAACCTTCCTCATTCACGTTTCGCATATCATCGTTTCTCACTGTACGTAGCATGTGCCAATTTTTTCCCCTCACAGTCTTTTGCTACCCTTTGGACAGAAACCGCCCATCAGCCCTACGGTGGGCACAAGGTTCACCTATGCTCTACCAAAACAGCTTTGGATGCACCACTTGAAGTGCCTTCAGCTGAAGCATTTTCATTGCTCGACGAGGAATACTGCAGTACTCGCTGGGACGCTGGCGTTGATGATTTCTTTGGTACTTTTACGCATGTGGAATACCACGTGACCCGGAACTGGCGTATATATCAGCGCGACACCTTGACTGTATGAAAATTGGAGCTGGCACGTTTGCCGACATGAAGGTAAAGCTATTTTTCCTGTTGCAGGCCTTTGCTACCCTGTCGACAGAAACTGCCCATCAGCCGTACGGTGGGCACAAGTTTCACCTATGCACTCCCAAAAGAGCTTTGGATGCACCACGCAAAGTGCCCTCAGCTGAATCATTTTAAATGCGAAGCATTTCTTAGCGAACTTCAGCGTGTATCTATCAAGCTATTTATCTATCTAGCCACCAACGACTTCTAGCTCTCCAGGCCATTTGGATAATGGTATCGCTGCCAAACTTGGTATGGCATAACATGACTATATGTCGAGCATATCTGACAGGTCATAGCATGAAAATCTAACTAGTGCCATGAATGTCATGATTTACAATTCAAGGTGTTGATGCTATTACGGTGGTTTAGTTCACATGACATGTTGCAAAACTAGTACGGTAGGACATGATTGCATGGCAAACAAAAGCGGCAGACCCTAACATAAAAATCATGACATGCGTGTCCTGTAACAACATGACTACGTGCCACGCTCACGATTCGCTCTCGGCAATTTCGCTTGCGTCACATGTATCTAATTTTGTATTACGGTACTCGAATGAATGACGAAGGTATCTGATTGGTGCAAACATCATTATCAGGAGATGCGTGTCATGTAACAACATCACTACATTCCACGCTCATGATGCGCTGGTGGCAGTTTCGCTAACTTCACTTATACTAAATTTGGTATTATGGGACGTAAATGGATGACGAAGGTATAAGACTGCTGCAAACAGGATAAACATGAGAGTCGTGTCATGTAAGAACACGACTACGTCCCAAACTCAAGACGCCAAAACACTTCGACGTGACCCGGTGCGCGTGCGCACCGGCGTTCATTTCGTCGCATCACGCTGGTGTTGCCACGCCAGATACAGGTCCTGCTATACACTCGAAAGCCCGCGCCGAGCTGCGTCTTTGACGCATGCGCGATTCAGGGCGTCCCGTGTCTCTCCGTCTCCAAAAGCCGCAGACACGGTGCTGGCTTGGTAACGCATTGGCACTAAATGCAGCATGTCGCATTTCGCGCCGGTTGCCGTCGAGCCACGACGACGGACGCTGCTCACGCCAATTGCGCTTGACGTCAGACTATAGTGTGCTTGCGTTTTGCTAACGCAGCGTCACTGTGGCCAGCGTGCGCGCGCGTCAACGTTACGTTAGAGTATATTGGGCCCTTTATGATGCACACGTGGCGTTTCGCAAGCTCCAAGTATACCAAATTTGGCGTCACGTCACGTCAACGAATGACAAAGGTATAAGGCTGATGTAAACATGATAATGATGAGATGCGTGTCATGAAACGCGTGTCATACCACGCTCATAGCGTGCTCATGGTCGTTACGCTAGATCCACATATACTGAATTTTGTCTCACGTGACGCCAACAGATGACGAAGGTAAGCGATACATCCAAACAAGATAACCATGACACGGAAGTCGACGGCGGCATAATTTACTTCCACCTCTTAACTTTGTTCTGATTTGAAAGTGGCACATCGAGCCTTCTCATTCGTGCTTCGCATATCATTGATTTCCACTGTACGTGGGATCTGTCATTTTTTTTATCGCTCGACAAGGAATACTGCAATGCTCGTTGAGACACTAGCGTTGACAATTTTCTCGGTGACTGTTAAGTGAGTGGAATACCCCCTGTCCCAAAAGTGGCGTATATATCAGCGCGACACATTGGCTGCGTGGTAATTGCAGCTGGCACGCTTGCCGACATGAAGCTAAAGCTATTTTATACGTGCAGCATTTCTTAGCAAACTTCGGCGACATTGAGCGTATCTATCTATCTATCTATCTATCTATCTATCTATCTATCTATCTATCTATCTATCTATCTATCTATCTATCTATCTATCTATCTATCTATCTATCTATCTATCTATCTATCTATCTATCTATCTATCTATCTATCTAGCCGCCTACGACTTTTACCTCTCCTGGCCGTTTCGATAATAGTATCGATACCAAACTTGGTATGGCATAACATGACTGTATGAGAAACATATTTGACTAGTCATAACATGAAGATAATGACATATATGCTAAAAATGTCATAATTTACATTTCATGGTCCTGCAGCTCTTGCGGTGGTTTCGTTCACATGGGATGCTGCAAACTGGTATGGTATGACATGATTGCATGGCGAACACAAGAGCCAGACCTTAACATGAAAATTATGATATGCGTTACATGTAACAACATGACTATGTTCCACGCCTATAATGCGCTCGTGGACGTTTTGCTATCGTCATATATACCAAATTTGGTGTCACGGTACGTGAACGGATGACGAAGGTATGTGACTGGTGCAAACTTGATGATTATGAGAGGCGTGTCGTGTAATAACATGACTACATGCCAAGCTCATGATGCGATGGCAGCTGTATTGCTAGCTTCACCTATGCCAAATCTGGTATTACGGGACGTGAATGGATGACGAAGGTATGATACTGGTGCAAACATGAAAAACATGAGATGCGCGTCATGTAACAACATGACTACCTGCTACGTTTATGATGAAATCAAGGCCGTTTTGCTAACTTCACATGTACGAAACTCGGTATTACGTGCCGTTAATGGGATGACGAAGGTATGTGACTTGTGCAGAGATTATAATCACGAGATGCGTGTCATGTGAGATCATGGCTACATGACTCAGTCAAGATGCCAATACATTTCGACGTGACGCGGTGC
This sequence comes from Rhipicephalus microplus, assembly GCF_043290135.1. NCBI lineage: Eukaryota > Metazoa > Arthropoda > Arachnida > Ixodida > Ixodidae > Rhipicephalus > Rhipicephalus microplus. The sequence goes on along the minus strand of NW_027464585.1, from coordinate 21,894,963 downwards.
CCGTGCTCGCCGGCGTTCATTTTGTCGCTTCACGCCGGCGTTGCCACTCCAGGTGCCGGTCGTGCCATATACTCGCAGGCACACATTGCGCTGATTTGCTTTGACGCATGCGCATTTCAGCGCATGCGGCGTCCCTCCGTCATGAAAACATGGAGACGCTGTGTTGTCGGGGTAACGCATCAGCGCGAATTGCAGTGTCTCTCATTTCGCGCAGGTTGCCGTCGGGCAGCGCCGACGCATGCTGGTCGCGCCTGGCGTCAGACTATAAGTGCTCGCGTTTTGCTAACGTGGCGTCGCTCTGCCAGCGTGCGTGCGTGCCAACGCTACATACAAGAATATTGGGCCGTTCATGCTGCGTTCACGGCCGCTTTGCAAGCTCCACGTATACCAAACTTGGTGTTACGTGATTTCAATGGATGACAAAATGTATCACTAGTGCAGACATGATAATCCTGAAACGCGTGTAATGTAGGAACATGACAACATACCACGCTCATCGCGTGCTCGCGGTCGTTTTTCTAACTCCACATATACTAAATTTGGTATCACGTGACGTTATTAGATGAAGAGGGTAAGCGACACATCTAAACGTGATGATCTTGAAACGGAAGTCGTGTACGACATCATTTACCGCCACCTCGTAACGTTATGCTGATTTTAAAGTCACATATATACATTTCTCATTCGTACTTCGCATATCATTGATTCCTACTGTACGTAGAATTCGCCATTTTTTCTCTTTATGGTATTTTCGGCTCTTTGCTATTTTCTCCTTTGATAGCCTTCTATATCATATGTCGTACTTCTCTTTCTTGAACTCTGTTGCATTGACCGTTTTCATTGCATGTACTTGAAATATTAACGTTCAGTAATTGTCATTCTAACATTATTGTAAGACCCAAGTGCCGAGAAAGTCGTACAAAAATATGGTGCCATCGTTGCATCTATACGCAAGAGAACCGCCCACACGAAAGAAGTGTTTAATGTGGCCGATCTGCTTCGAATGATTAGAAAGCTTGCTGCCACTTTTTCCAGTCAACCAGGCCTGGTAGAAATTCCACACGCGTGCAAGAATGTTGAACTGTCTAAATATGACCAGAGACAGGTGACAGACCTGATTAAGGTTCTCTGCCCTCTAGAGGAAGCCACGGAGTATCTGCAGAAAAGGCACGAGACAGCCGGGTTTTTACTTCTTACGTTGCAAAATATTGAAGTTTGTCTCTCAGAAACTCTAAACAAAGCCACACTTCTTTCCAAAAAGGCAGCTAAATGCCTACAACATAGCCTAGAAAAGCAGTTCGCAAGCACGTGGACTGACTCTGTTTTTTTTTATGGGAGCCCTCCTAGACCCACGGTTTAATTTAAGTGTTCTTGGTGTTCATTTGCAACATCCGAGCAGATGCATTCTGCTGTGCTAGGGAGGAGACCACTTTTCTTAGAGCCAGACGGTGACCACACTGTCGCGGAGCAGACACTGAAGCATAGTCAAGCAGATTTATGTGTAAAAATATCAGACAATTTGATAGTGCCTGCCGAGACAATTCGCCTGGATTCATTTCAGGGGAAATTTCGCTTTACCTTTCAGAGGGAACTTGTGCAGATACGGTAAAGCCTCTGAACTATTGGAAAGTGAACTAAAGCCGCTTTCGCCTGCTTTCTCGCCTCACAAGGGCAGTTTTTACCGTGAATGCGACATCAGCTGACGTGGAACGCGTTTTTTCTACGGCATCCCTGATCCTGACTGTGAAGCAAAACCGGCTGTCAGGCACCTCTTTTAATGACCCACAGGTCGCGGGATCGAATCCCGGCTGTGGCGGCTCCATTTCCGATGGAGGCGGAAATGTTTTACGCCTGTGTACTCAGATTTGGGTGCACGTTAAAGAACCCAAGGTGGTGGAAATTTCTGGAGCCCTCCACTGCGCCGTCTCTCATAATCATATGGTGTTTTTGGGACGTTAAACCCCACAAATCAATCAATCAGGCACCTTTTTTAAGCAGCTGATGTTTGTTAAGCGCGACTCACAGCTATAGGTATACGAAAATGTTAATGACATTTATTTTTTTTTCTTTCAGGATTGATCATAGCAGCATTTATTCTCATTTTTGGTTTTAGAAAACTAAATGGTCAAACGCCGAGTGAGCTCATGAAAATTGCTTGTAAAATTCTGATGAATAAAATCAAAATAAAACTTTTTTTTGCATTTTGCACTGCTTGCTATATTTATTGCAGCCTTTAAAAATCACGGGGACATCTAAGCACTTTTTCCAATGTAGTGGTTACGAAAGAATTAGTGACCAATTGCCGGACGTGTAGCTATTGTACAAATGTTTTTTGAGTCGATGAGACTGAATTAGAAATATATTGAAATATCAAATTGTGGGTAGTCTGTTCTAAGTTCCGCTAGCTGCGAGCGTTTGCTACTGCTCTTATGCAGGCTTGATGTCGGGGAAGGAATACCTCTAATGACTAATTAAGTCTTCTAGAACATCAAAAAATCAACCAGGCGTCACACAATGGCCATTGCGTAACGAGCGGGTCGTCCAGTGTTCCAACCTATTAAAAAACATGCTGTTGATCACCTAATAACTGTGGCGCATACCCATGTCAAGCATAATTCTTCATCGGCATCAGCCACAGCGTTAAAACATTTCGCCAAACTCCTAGGAGGTGTGTAGCCGATGGCACGCTTCTCCGAATATTGACGGAGGATACCACAGGGAAAGCTGGCCTACTACACAAAAGTATGAAAATTTATGGCGTAGTCGATACCCATCAAATGGCCACATTTACCCAAAGAGTGTTTAGAAAAGGATCTGAAAGGTCAGTCTCCCAGCTTTTGCTGTGACTGTGTGGCGCATTTCCCGTAGGCCTGGCGTTTTCTTTTTTTCCAGACATTTCAAGTAAATATTCATACAAAAAGAAAGGACCTACTTAAAAACATAAAATTGAATAACTGTTTACCATTCATATCAGACAGTATAGTCTTTGTATTCAGTATAAACTACAATATTATAAAAAAAATTTAAAATTATCGTTCTCGTTTTTCTTTGCATCTTCCACTCGCTTCTGTGGAGTGGAGAATACCCGTGTACGCATCACGAAGCAAAGGAGATTGAGGAGGATTGTATTTTGCTATACCCTTAAATGCTACTACGTAATATCATGCTCAAATTAGTCGTGTAGGCCTGTGTACATGTTTTTTTTTATGAAAGCGAAGGTTGGCCCGCCACGGCGGTTCAGTAGCTGAGGCCCCTGGCTGCAGACCCACAACCCGCGGATGCAATCCCGGCCGCAGCGGCCGCATTTTCGATGGAGGTAAAAACGCGTCAGGGTCGTGTGCTCAGATTTAGGGGCTTAAAGAACCCCAGGTGCTCGATATTTACAGAGTCCTTTTTTACGCCGTCACGTATAGTCATATGGTGGTTTTCAAACGTTAAACCTCAATAATTAGTATTGAAGTCAATAATCACTACGCGTTCTCTGGCTGTACCTTTAGTTAGCCAGAGCCAAGCCATAGCCAAGAGTAGGCTTGATGCAAAAGCAAACGATCAGCCTATAGGTGAAAGAGAAACCGAGGAATAAGTTAGTGCACAAACAAGTGCATTATCGCGGCAGATACAGAAGAGAGAAACAAGTTATCCGTGCGCGTTGGTTTCTAATGATACTCTAGGTATACGGTTTGTACTTAATCCCATCAGCAGTTTAGTACCCGAACGACGTAAATAACCTTTGAGAAAAAGGAAGAGATTGCATACTTGCATACTTGCGCACAGGTGAACACAAGTTCTCACACCATCCATACTTGCGAGGTGCGCTTGACAAGCGAGACTGCTGCTCTCTAGAGTTGAGTATTCGATGCAAAGGCAGAAGGTGCCCGAGCGGTGCACTGTCGCAAAAAACTCAGGGAGGTCTTTAGGGTTTTGCTCCGCTTTAAGCATATCTTAATTTTCTTCGTATTCACGAGCGCTCCGCACTTGCAAAACTGATTAGTCTTCTTTAACCCTATTATGGTCAGAAGAAAAATACGCTTTGCCTTGACTTTTCTATTAACAGATTTAAGCTTACACGATCTTAAAGCATCACCATTCGTTCAAACATGATGATCATGCAAATACTATAGTTGGAGATAGAACTGCCCCTATGGGAATCAGCAGGGTAGGTTACTGCACGAGATATATCACCAAGCTACTAACATTAGACATTAGTAGCATGTTTTTCATTCTTACGCAAATTCTAAATCATCTACTATACTTCATACACTCCCGGCGCGGATTCGTAATATCCTTCCCCTTCAAGGCATTAATATATATATATATATATATATATATATATATATATATATATATATATATATATATATATATATATATATATATATAATGTGGAGTAAAAATTCAATTGGCCAGTTAGTCTTCGTGAAGGTATGGGATATGGCACAACGGGAGCGTTGTCAACAACGATAAATATATTTATTTCCCAACAGTTTCGGGAGGGTCCTCCCTTCATCAGGAGATGAGTTATACTGACATGAACTTCCAAACTTCGTTGCTGCCGCGTCCATCTCGCCTTGAAAGATTTTTGCGAGAGTGAGAAGGATCTAAAAAATGGAAGAAAGAGAAAAAAAAGAAAAAGAAAGGAAAGAAATAAAGTAAAAAAAGAACCACTGTCAACACTGAGAACAAAACCGACGTACGCGGATAGTTGGTTTTGTTCTCAGTGTTGACAGTGGTTCTTTTTTTACTTTCTTTCTTCTCTTTCTTTTTCTTTTTTTCTTTTTTCTTTTGGTCTTTTTTCTTACCCCTTTTTTTCTCTTTCTTCCCTTTTTTATTTCCCTCTCAAACTCGCAAACATCTTTCAAGGCGAGAGGGACGCGGCAGCAACGAAGTTTGGAATTTCATGTCAGTAATACTCATTCCCTGATGAAGGGAGCACCCCTCCCGAAATTATTGAGAAATAAACATATTTATCCTTGTTGACAACGCTCCCGTTGTGTCATATCCCACATATATATATATATATATATATATATATATATATATATATATATATATATATATATATATATATGTGGTATATATATATATATATATATATATCTGTTCACCCAAAATAAACGCTTGAAATCATACAGAACGCTAACAAACAGGGACGTAAGGGGGACGACTAAACATTGCGCTTAATATGTTAGCTCTCAATATGTTTTCGAATTTGGTTTACCAAAACGCCCAAACAATGGCAATGCTAAAAGTCCTTTTGCAGTTTTGTTTAATCGAATGACGTCGTCTTTATGGGGAATTCATTCTTAACTGAATCAAACTGTCAAAATGTCTTTCGGAGGTTGAGGAATTACACGAATAAAATTGAACAGTCCGGCCATTCCTGCAGTGTGAACGGGAACTTTTTTTTTCATTCCGAGGATTTGGAAGGAATGAAATTGTGGGAAGTTTTCATTCCTCGCAATGGAATTGGACTGTAATAGAGGCGCCCATTACCCAACAGTGCACCGAACCACCTTGTAGCCAGAGAGAGCTATTTCAGAATCATGTGCTCCATCGTGCAGTCAAGTCTCAGTAACGCCGATTTTATGTGGAGCATAATAGGAGACCAGCGAAAGAAATTTGGTATATATACTGAGAACACTTCTGGCTTTGACACACTTTCTGATAATGCGTTTGAAAAAGCTGATAATTATTTGACATCACTAGAGGTTTTTGATAGTTCAGAGTGTTGAAAAGAGCCGTAGGCGGCATCTGTGAGTGCTAGGTCAACAGAGTAGAGCAGGAAATGTGCAGTAAGTGTAACGGCACTTTTGCACAATACCAAAAACAGATAAAAATATAGCTCCTTTATCGGATATGCCATCGATAACATCACATTCTAAACCGGGGTAAGCTAGAGATCTAGTGCCAAAAACTTGATCCAAAACTGCACTATTACGAGTAAATTTCTTTACATTGGTTAATGCCACATTATAATAAACGTTTGATTAGCTCTCTTCCAATGGATACTTCTAACTGTTAACTGATGACCTGTCTACAGCAGGAGCATTAAAATTGCTCATGCGAATAATGTTAGTGGTTGAAGTAACGTAACTTTGTGAAAATTGGCTAACATTGTGCACATGTTTCGTATCAAAACCAGGTGGCCGCTAAACGGTGCCAGTAATCAAGCACATATTTTCCAACTGAATCTCGCACCACAAGGACTCAGTATTCGGTGGTGCAGAAAGTGCGCAAAAGCCCAGATCACATCGAAAGAATAGTACAACACCACCACTTCTCCCAACCATCTGCCTTTGCGGCCTACCTTGTAAGGTTTGACGTATCTAAGGAAAGAGTTTGACTGTTTGACGTAGCCAGGGAAAGTTTTTACGCATTTACAGTGTTTCATATGTGTTGCCTAAAAGGGTTCAGCAAACTATAGAAGTTTCTGTCGACGTGGAAGGTTTTTATTGCCCAAAGTGGTCGGTGTTTGAACGTCAGAATTAGGGAACAAGAACTGTCAGTTAGAGTTGACTCGGCAGCTTATTTGCCTCTAGATTGTCATTCCTGCTCTTGTGAGGCAAAGTTTTCAAGGGTTTTGTGTTCGTGCCAAAATTTCACATTTCCAGCCCGGGAAATAATGGAAGCACTTTGGAGAAAGAAGAAAGGAGACTTGTATAAGTGACTCATCAGTTGTTTTCCGCATGTCTGAGTTTCAAGTTTGCTCTTCATTGCTGGAGTAGATACGTTTTTCTAATGACCTCGTGTTTCGTTGTTTAGTAATTACTCACTTGAGATAGGGATTTGTCAGTACGCATGGTGTGGCTTGTATATTTTCCGGGTTTCTCCTGCGAACTAAGCGGTGTCGAGCGGCGCTGTTTCCCTGTGCCTCAATCTCCCTTTGGTGTTCCAAGCGTCTACAATTTTTTCTCATAATTATGTACGAGCTAGTCGACCAAAAATCACTCCTGGTCTCTCAGATTCCCCTATAATTCCTCTTGCCGTTAAGATATCCACACACCTATTGTCTTTTTCATGAATACTATCACTCTTATCAGGGCTCCTCTTATCTATAGCCGAGGCGTATTGTTCTTGGAGTTCAATTAATGCAGCAAAAACAGTCCATACCACCACTTCGAGTGTAGCTTGCAAGTGCCACCTGGCCGCCATCTTAGAATTCAAAGGAGACACTTCGGTAAGCTTTCGTGTGCATGTTATTATACAATCGGTATCGCCTTCGGTACTGGTTGCTTGCGTACTATTACATACCACATGCTCTGGAATACATTTGTGATTCGGCTAGAGTGAACAAACGAATGTCATTTTTTGTAACATTTTACTGATAGTCCTGAAGTGCGCTACTCGGCGTGCAGTGGGCCGCTTTCAGATTGAGACAGTCAAACCCTACCACCGAATACGTAATCTGAAACAACAAAAATTCCTAACTTTTCAAGTAGGTAGAAAGAGCGTTTATACTGGCATGAAATACATTATCGAAATGAAGTCGGCCACATGGAGACGAAACGTGAGGGAGGGTGGGGGCGGGGAACATGAACAGACAGAGTGACACTAGCCACCCATGGCTGTGCTAATATCATACACTTGTATTACGAATGCGCATGTTCGTTTCCAGCAAGTATGACAGAAAATGGTGCACTTGCATTACGAAGCCACCATACCGAGTTTTTACACGGCTATGGTTAATTGCTTCTTACATTTAAGTTCTACATGACACTTTTCAATCTGACGGCCTTTTCGCATCATTCAATTGTTACTAACAAAAACTCGGCAGCATGGTTAACGAAACCCATGCTGCGCTTAGCTGGAGCAACCTAACATTGCTCATGGTAGGTTAGGTATATTATCTTTATTGAAAATGTGCCGCCAGTGCACTACGCTTACATACGCTTTTGATATCATCGCTTATGTGCCTCTCAATATATTGAAGCCATGCAGTTTTGAAACTTGAAACGCAGTAACCATGCTGAGAAGGTATGTAGAAATTCTGTTGCGTAAACTGATTCTCAATTTAGTGTTTTCTTTTATCCTGCGGTCTTTTTGTGCTACGGAAGCAATATCTAGCGTCGCACGTGCATTTCCTTTGGGTTTTCTTTCAATAAATAATACGTTTTCATTTGTATTCTTACCAGATTTCTCTAAAGTTACTTGCTGTCAAATGCCGTAAGAAGTATGTCGAGCTATTGTTACTTATTTATTTATGTATTTATTTATTTATTTATTTATTTATTAAATACGAAGCCATTCTTCCGTACTGCGGAGCTTACCATTGGCACATGCCCGCAGGCGGATGTGGGCCAATGGTAAGTGGATATGAGGTACAGTTGATTAACAGTTTAATTTACCGAGAAACGGTGACAACTAATATTTGCAATTCAAATGCGAGAACAAGAAAGGCTGACATTGGTCGCGTTGCCTCATCGAGTGTAAAAGAAAAACTTCATGGTCCCAGCAGAAGTTGATCGCTAACAATCTGCTTAGCAATCAAGTAATCTACCACAGAGGCACGCCACGTCTCGAAACTGGTGATCACATAGATTCTAATGTTCGTGAAACGTCAGTCGTGGTTGCAGTGCTGAATATTCAATTTCATAAGCATAACATATGTACTCCTATAATACAACCGTTACGTCTTCTTAACGTCACTTGCAGTTAAGCGCCATCAACTGAAGTGGATTTCTGTAGCAGTGTCCAGGGCTACAATGTTCGCGAGCATCTGCGCTATATATCAGCTTATTGCTTCTGGTGTTGCTAATACTGATGTTACTGTTAGCGCCGTTGCGCAAGTGCAAACTGCTTGTTACGTAAGCGTCTACAACTGTTCAACATGCGTCTATGCATGAAACATTTGTAGATATAATTAGCGGCAATTTGTGACGTGTCGCTCAATAACAAAATTACAACACGGTAACCCTCCCTCCGCACGCTTCGCATAACGTCGATTCCCATGGTACGTGAGATGTTCGGATTTTTATATATATATATATATACAGATATATTTATTTATTACGACTGTAAACCCTAGACGGCCTATGTCAAAAGTGAAGTTACTTTTATTCGATTAGAAAGTCGGCTTGTGGAAGATTTGATTAACTACAAATGAAGCCGCAAAACGTTGAAATAAAAAAATCAGAGTGGCAGAAACATGGACAAAGTGGCACAAACAAGCGACGCTTTATTTCGGAAAAAACTGTTCATTCCAAGTCCCTGCAACGCATGCGCAGATGACCGACCATAAAACCAGCTAATCTGAGCAGCTCAACACTGTGCTAGGAAAAAACTTTCTTTCCAGGTGAGATATACCGAAGCTGCACAGCACATTTCACTGGACCAAGTTGATGGATTGATATTTGGGTTTAACGTCCCAAAAACCACCATATGATTATGAGATATGCCGTTGTGGAGGGCTACGGAAATTTAGACCATATGGGTTTCTTTTATTATTATCATCATCATCATCACCATCATTATCATCATCCGCCTGATTACGTCCACTGCAGGACAAACGCCTCCTCTCCTATGTTCCGCCAGTCAACTCGGTCCTCTGCTTGCTGCTGCCAATTTATAGCCGCAAACTTCTTAATCTCATCAGCCCACCTAACCTCCTGTCTCCCCCTAACCCGCTTGCCTTCTTTAGAAATCCAGTTAGTTACCATTAATGACTAGCGGTTATCTGTCTCCCCCTAACCCACTTGCCTTCTCTAGGAATCCAGTTAGTTACCATTAATGACCACTGGTTATCCTGTGTATACGTGCTACATGCCCGGCCAATGTCCATTTCCTTTTCTTTATTTCAACCATGATATCCTTAACCCCGGTTTGTTCCCCGATGCACTCTGCTCTCTACTTGTCTCTTAAGGTTACACGCACCATTTTCCTTTCCATTGCTCGCTGCGTCGTCCTCAATTTAACCTATTTACCGTGTGCTCACAGGAGGTTTTCATAGGCCATGAATGGGAACAGTTAGGCATAATAGTTAATGGAAAGTTCTATAGTAGCCTGCGCTTTGCCGATGACATTGCATTGCTGAAAAACTCAGGCGATAAATTGCAACTCATGATTACAGTGTCAGAGAAGGAGAGCAGAAAAGTAGGTCTTAAAATTAATCTGCTTAAAATGAAAGTAATGTACAACAACCTCAGAATAGAACAGCGCTTCGAGAAGGTAAACAGGTAATAACCGCGGAGCCGAACCACGAGGCTAAAGTAATTAGAAGAATAAGAATGAGGTGGAGCACATTTGGAAAGCACTTTCAAATCATGACAGGTCGATTGCAGTTATCCCTCAAAAGGAAAGTATATAACAGCTGCATCTTGCCGTTGCTTAGCTACAGAGCAGAAACCTGGAGACTTACAGAGAGGGGTTTTTAACGTGCGCCCAAATCTAAGCACACGGACCTATTTCCGCCTCCATTTTTTTCGCTCAACTATGCCATCTTGCGTTTTAAAATTGCAACTCTTAATAAGAGCATTTGACCGACGGAGATTGGCAATACCTCGTTTGACCAGCTTGAATTGATTGATTTTGATTGACTTGTGGGGTTTAACGTCCCAAAAACACCATGTTATTGTGAGAGACGCCGTAGTTGAGAGGTCCGCAAATTTCGACCACCTGAGGTTGTTTAACGTGCACCCAACTCTAAACACACGGGCTTACAACACTTCTGCCTCCATTTTAAATGCAGCCGCCGCAGCTAGGATTCAATTCCGTGACCTGCGGGTCAGCAGCCGAGTACCTTAGCCACTAGACCACCGTGGTGGGGCACTCAGCAGATGTGAATATGAGGATAAAACATGAGTGTTAGGTCTAGAAACTTAAGAAAATTTTGATGATAGATGATGATGGGTTTTAACGTCCCAAAACCCCCATATGATTATGAGAGACACCGCAGTGTATGGCTCAGGAAATTTCGATCTTCTGGGGTTCTTTAACGTACACCCTTATCTGAGTACACGGGGCCAGAACATTTCCGCCTCCATCGGAAATGTAGCCGCCGCAGCCGGGTTTCGGTCCCGCAACTTGCGGGTCAACAGCCAAATGCCTTAGCCACTAGACCACGGCAGCGGGGCCTAATAAAATTTTCTGGGGGAACTTCTTGCGTGAAACGGAAATATGGGCATCGTGCTTGAAACACTGATATTATATAACCAATGACATATAATATACAATCACTATCCACAATACTAAGAAAAACAATACAATCGTCAACATATCTAAAGAGATAGACCACCCAGTGATCATTAAGGCTTCAGCACAAGCGTCTCTTTAACATGGCTGAAAAAATACTGCAACTCATCGGAAAAACACAAGACCCTATGCATGTACTATTTTACTTTATAAACAACTTGGCATCCCGAATAAAAATATTCTAACTGAGAACAACTGGGGCCAGTTCAGTGGTTTATGGTCTAATTCCCAGTGGGGAGCAGTTGCGAGTGGGTTACAACTGGAATTCATTGGCAACTGGTCCCCAGTGGGAATTTGATCATTAACCACTTCAACAGGTCTCAGATAAGACCCGGTGGCAACTGGTCGCCACTGGGAATCTGACCATAAACCACTTGCACAGGTGCCATTGTTTCCTGTTGCCAGTGGACCCCTGCAGTGCATATAGACGAGGAAGCTTGGCGTTGAAACTTCACTTCATATATTGGAAACTTTGCAGGTAGAGTGTACAGTGGCTGTGAAGCATCTTGATTGCTTCCTTTGAAAGGTAGCAGAAATTCGCTATTTCGTAGATATCGTGCGTACGGAGCCATTTGAAAGAAATATTTGCACTGTTAGCGATACTGTGATTACCACTTTATACACGCAATACTGCCAGAAATTGAATTTATACATATTAGAGAATCGTAAAGCCGATATTCATATCAGCCAAAACAAGTACTATAGTCGCCATTACGAACAGCTCTTCTAAGCGGAAACTGTGGCTCTTAGTTCAGACCTTTTAATGCGTGACTCGATCGATGACTATACCATTATGGGATATTTTTATGAAACAATCACAAGTGAAGTTCTGCTCAATTGTGCGTTCAAGTATGCGATCGCAGATATCTACAAAGCGTTCAATCATACGGACAACAAAGTTTGTGAATGAATGGGTGCACCTTTATTGTACATATCAGTAAATGGTACAGATACATTACAGTATAGGTTAAAACCTTACACATCAAATAATAACAACACAAATAACTCGTCTCACGGGTAATTCAAAATCATTATTCCCTCGAGAATTCTCATAAATTTCACTCTACATTATTTTAACACTATCTGTAGAGATTATGTCTTGGTCTATTCCAATTTTTGAACCACTGAGCATATCTCCATGGCAAAAAAAAAGAATGAGACAGTAAAGTCGATGCTCACACACAGACAACATATTTGGGGATGTTTAATTACCAAACAAATATGTGCCCTTTTCCAGTACTTCGAATAGAGCTACAAGCCTGCACGAGTAGAATTCATAGTTATGTAGCGTGCTGTAGAACACAAGTTGTGAGCAATCGACACTCATTTTATCATGCTCTGAAATAAAAGGCCTCGAATCTGCGAAGTCTAAAGCATTGTTCCGGGAACGTTCCATCATCTACACTCTCAAAACTCTGTGTTGCATAATATTATACCGGGTGTTCAAAATTAAGCTTTATGATTTTTTTAAAATTAGGCGCTCGAAGGCACGTGAGAACCACTTGTGCAAATAAGTTAAGCGGCCAGGGGGACAGAAAGTTAGATGATAATTATCGCTGTCAGCAGCCCAATTAACTAAAATTTAATAATTAACTTTTTACTGGCTGCGGTAAGTTGGCATGTTTATATTGAAAAAATGTAGGCAGTGGTGTTTGTACACAGTTTCAGTTGGAAGATTTTTTCTAGCACGCCTGTGTTCCGAGATATCCGGCTCCAAAGTTTAATTGTCTTTCGCACGATTACGCATGCAAGAGGGTGAGGGTCCGCGCAAAGCTCCTCCCTAAAGTGACGCATCTGTTGCGTGTGGTGTTTAGTGTGTGAAGAGGGTGGAAGCGTAGGCATAGGTGATAGCAATTACCCTTGCCCTCTTCGGCCGTCGAAATCAAAAATCGAAGAACGCTTGCAACCAGTGTCGTAACACGCAACTGCAGAGCCTCTAACGATAGTGGCAGATACCATGCCGAGATAATGGTGCGAGCGGAGAATCTGGATGCCAGTGCGCGTGCGTAATAATCACTAGAGAAGCATGCGTGGTCGTTGCCTGGGCTACGCGAATAGCGTGACTGCTGATGTCCGAGTACTGTAACTTTTATTGAAACAAGAGCAACAACTCCACCAATAATAACTGAAACAGTTTTATCCTTGCTAACGCATATTTCCTGCTGCTACATAAGCATATTTCGGTCATGCACAAATCTCATCGAAACTCTTCACCTCTCAAGACGTCAATGCCCCAAAAAGTGTTCAAAATGCCTGCCTTCGGCAGCAACGCAAAGCATGAACCGCTGTCGCGTCGACTCGATGACTCGGCGCAGTACTTCTGCAGGAATACTCGCACAGGCAGATGTTATCCTGTCCTTCATGTCATTAACATCGCTGGGCTCTGTTACGTAAACTCGATCTTTAACGTAGCCCCAAAGGAAAAAGTCGAGCGGAGAAAGGTCAGGTGATCTTGGTGGCCAAAACATCGCTCCTGCGCGCCCAATCCACTGTTGTGGAAAACGTCTGTCCAACCAGTTCTTCGCCCTGGTAGAAAAATGTGGTGGTGCTCCATCGTGCTGAAACCATACTTGGCGCAGGTCATTCAGGGAAAGACTGCAGACAAGATCATCAATGACAACACCTAATATTTCTTCTGTGTACATCTTTCCGTTCAAGTTGTCCTCAAAAAAGTGAGGTCCGATGATCCTGTCCCCGAGTATGCCGCACCACACATTCACACTCCAGCGAACTTGATGCTTGTGCTGCCTCAGCCAGTGTGGGTTTTCTTGTGCCCAATAATGGGCGTTGTGAAGATTAACACTTCCATTTCGGCAAAACCGAGCTTCATCAGTCCAAATTATTCTGTGCAAAAAGTCATTTTCTTGATCAGTTTTGATGAGGCCCCAATTGCAGAAGTCAACTCGCCTTTCAAAGTCCGCCTCATTTAGGTCCTGATGAAGGTAAACGTGATATGGATGGAACTTGTGCTTTCTTAAAACATTTGTGACTGTTCCGATGCTGCGACCGCACTGATCGGCAATCTGTCGGATGCTGAGCTCTGGCATCGAGGTTACGCACGCGACAACGTCGATTTCAAAGTCTTCATCGACGATTGCCTTCCTGGTCCGTCTCGGAAGGTGGACAGAGCCTGTTGTGCAGAAGCGTCGAAACAGGTTTGTGAAAGTGGGCCTTGTTGGAAGGGGACGGTGTGGGTGGCGAGACGCGTAAAGCTCCATTGCTAACGAAGCGTTGCCATTCATTTCAGCCATTGCAAGCACCACGTCTACTTTTACTTTGGTAGAATACCTCACGCCAGAAGCAGCCATATTAGCTCGAAAGGACTCCACGTGGATTTCCTTGGTAGACCTTCAATGCAGAGACGCTGTGCTCTAACCGGAGGCACCCTAGTGCAGGACGGTCCTGCTAACGCGTTCACAAGAAGATGTCTCAGTGTGATCTAAAGTCACGAAAAAACGTCGCGAAAAATGGTCTCCTGTTATCGCGTTCATCAGGATCATGCGTAAGGCTCATTGCGCACCGCGCTGTCACATTTTGATTTCGCCGGCCGAAGAGGGCAAGGGTAATTGCTATCACCTATGCCTACGCTTCCACCCTCTTCACACACTAAACACCACACGCAACAGATGCGTCACTTTAGGGAGGAGCTTTGCGCGGACCCTCACCCTCTTGCATGCGTAATCGTGCGAAAGACAATTAAACTTTGGAGCCGGATATCTCGGAACACAGGCGTGCTAGAAAAAATCTTCCAACTGAAACTGTGTACAAACACCACTGCCTACATTTTTTCAATATAAACATGCCAACTTACCGCAGCCAGTAAAAAGTTAATTATTAAATTTTAGTTAATTGGGCTGCTGACAGCGATAATTATCATCTAACTTTCTGTCCCCCTGGCCGCTTAACTTATTTGCACAAGTGGTTCTCACGTGCCTTCGAGCGCCTAATTTTAAAAAAATCATAAAGCTTAATTTTGAACACCCGGTATATACATCTCCACTTACTCGAAGTAGAAGAGAATAATTGCCTTCAAACGGCCGCATTTCGGACAAGGCAACCAGGGTGGTATTCCAAACACGATGGCTTCACATACTCGTCTTGTCACAGGCTAACACACTCGTTAGACGATCGCCTGAAGTCGCAACGTCTTCCTGAGATGAAACTGTCGAGCACTAATCAAAACGCCTAAATTCTGTGTGCCCTGACTCCTCGTTCTTCATCAAGAACAACACAACTGCGCCGCGCTTACCGGCCTATCCGTGACAATGTAGCTAGCCCTCACTACATGTGCTGTACGAAAGAGCTCGTCACTGTGCTAAAAATTTTTCTACCTCTGCGCTTCTTCAATTGAAAATTGCACAATCTGCGCCTATAAAAGCGTTTTACCCCTATTTTATATATGTCGGATTATATTTTACTGTTTTATTCAGTATTTGAGCGTAATTAGGATTAGATACGGTACTAAAGTTATGGCTACTGGCCATTCAGGTAGAATATCAGAGAGGAAGCGGGAGAGAATGGTAGATGTTTGTGGTAAAGGAGTTTGCGCTGCTCTAGGATGCACGTTTGCGTTGGAACTTTGCAGCATTATAGGATATCAGCAGTCTCAGCAGTAATAGCTTCAGGCTCGACACTGTGTTATGTTTCTTTGTTGTTAAAAAGTAATATCGGTGCAGCACACAAGGCTGTCAACCAGGCATGCTCACTGCGAGATAATTCTGCAACATGAAAGCCTGACGTCAATCAAGGCCACTTCACCAGGGTATTGTCAGCGCGATTAACGGAAAAATATTAGCGTTAGCTAAATGCAGCTGAATTTACTAAAGCTAAAATAGTGTGCATGTCTATGCAATGTGTTTGCGCACTTGTGCAAATAAATATTCACCAATAATGTCATTTTAATTGAGTTAGTGAGGTTACAAGAATACACAGAGAATGATTCGTAAAAGGTAACAGATTCGTAAATCAGGAGACACTCATTTTGCTATTGTCATATATGTCTTACTAGGCTGGTGGTTCGGTACACTTCTGTGTGTATAGACAAAAAAAAACTTGAATAAAAGCCATTTGTAGAGGTGCAACTATTCTACGTCCTATACAGTCGAGTAGAAGCTTTTTCATTTTTCACTGCGAAGAAGTGTGCAAATGGAACATGTCGCACTTCCAGTTAGAACTTAACTGTGACCAACAGCTTCCAGTTCAACTGGTGATGTTCCCCGTCGGCGGCCAATTGAGCTGTAACTGTGACCAGCTACTAACTAGAACCACTTACAACTGGACCAAGTGTCCCCATTGATTCTCAGCTGAAATCAGTTGAGCTATAACTGGGACCACTTGCAAATGGGACCAACTGTTCCCAGTTGATTCCCGGCTGAACCAGTTGACCTACAACTGGGACCAATTGATCCCAATTAATGTTCATTCAAACTATTTGGTTTCCGAGTTACACATTCTCACCTGGTATCGAAGGTGAAAAAAGCTGCCGACCGATAAAAGTACATAAGTTCAATGAAGTCCTCAGTTGCAAGGCCGCACGCACCTTGAAAAGACGTCTCGCCATGCGATTCAATGTCCTCACACAGAACTGCAAACAGTGCGTTATGGGGTACACAATAATACATCTCCTCAATGTCAACAGAAAAAAATAGGCAGACCCCACGTTTAGTGGGAATCCCATGATTTGCGAAGCACGAATGAGAAAGGTTGATATGTCACTGCATATCACCACAAAGTTACGAGGCGCATAGATGTAGTACACAGTAAACACAAGTGTAAATGTTATGTGCACTGAGGTATCTAGACAAGATGCAAGTATGTTGTTCATAGTCACGTAACAACGGCACCACGAACGTTCGCAATACCAGCCTCAGCAGTTGTGAGCATTGAAATTATGCCATGCATAACTACTCTTTCATGATTTACGTGGTTGCCCCTAGCATTTGTGTTCGTCGTCCTTTCACGTCACCTAGTACCAAATTTGGTATATGTGAAGCTAGTGAAACGGCCACGAGCGCGCTATGAGTGAAGTATGTATTCATGTTAATACACAACATGCATGTCATGATTATCACGTTAGGACGTGTCATTTCTTTTGTTACCCCTTCACGTCACTTATTACCAAATTGTGTTTATGTGAAGCTATCGAAGTGACAGCGAGCGCATATTGAGCATGGCAACTAGCCATGTTGTTATATAACACGCATGTCGTCATTGTCACGTTTGCACCAGTCATATACCTTCGTCATACATTCCCTTCACGTATTCTTTAACTTTCCATATGTGAAACCGAGGAAACGACCGCAAGCGCATTATGGGCGTAGCATGTAACCATGTTTTATATAACACGCATGTCATGATTATGATGTTAGGACGTGTCCATTTTTTCATCATCCGTTCGTGCCACGTAATACGAAATTTTCCATATCTGAAGCTAACGAAACAGCCGCGAGCGCATCATGAGCATGGAATATATTTTTGTTCTTACAAGACACGCATGCCATTATTATCATGTTTGCACCATTCGTATAGCTTCGTCCTCCACTTATGTCACGTAGCACTAAATTTAATACATGGGGAGTTGGAGAAACGACCGTGATCACTCTATAACCGCAGCAGGTAGTCATGTTTTACAACACACGTATATCATGATTATTATGTTTTGACGTGTCATTCGCCTTCGTCGTATTTTCACGTCACGTCATACCAAATTTGGTATACGTGAAGCAAGTGAATCATCCAAGAGCGCGTCATGAGCATGGTATGTAGTCATGTTTTATATAATACGCATGTCGAGGTTATAGTGTTTGCACCAGTCGCACACCTTCGCCATCAATTGACTTCACGCAATACCAAATTCAGTATATGGGAAGCTAGCGAAACGAACCGTGAGCGCACCATGAGCGCACGGCGTGTAGTCATGACTTACATGACATGCATATCATAATATCCACGTTAGGGCATGCCACTTACGTTCACCATGCAGTCTTGTCATACCATGCCAGTTCTGCAATGTTATATGAACAAAACCATCGCAAGAGCAGCAAGACCATGACTTGTAAACCATGACATTCATGACATACATATCATGATTTTGATGTTATGACTAGCCATTTATACTCGTATTACAGTCATGTTATGCTCAAAAGGTTTTGGTATAGATCCCATTATCGAAACAGCCAGGAAAGCTAAGAGTCGTCGGTGGCTAGATAGATAGATAGATAGATAGATAGATAGATAGATAGATAGATAGATAGATAGATAGATAGATAGATAGATAGATAGATAGATAGATAGATAGATAAATAGATAGATAGATAGATACATAGACATGCCCAAGTTTGCCAAAGTTTGCTAATAAATGTTTCGCATTTGCAAAGTTGTGTTCGCTACCAGCCCTGCAACCCTCAAAGCCTTAACTATCACACTCGAACGGTCAATGTCACAAGGATCATCGGGAAGCTTAGGGAGCATTGTAAAAACCTACCCACAAGTTTCTACCACGAACCTTTCTCCTACAATCGTTGTCATAAGGCGCTCCAGCCTACGTGTCTTAAGCGTGAACAACACCGAGGGCAAATCATATTTGCTCTTCTTCGCCATCTTGACTAGGGCGTCAAGGTGCAGCTGTTCCATGAGTTGAAGGGCATTTTTCTTGACTTTTGAAGGTTTTAAAGCAATCCCCTGAAATTCCTGTGCAGTGCTTTTTTTGCTTTTGGTAGAAGGAGTGATAAGGAAGTACTGCTAGACCAACTTTTTTATCAGCTTGAACTGAAGTCATTTTCCCCAATATACCACACCACTGGTAATAACGACTATTATTACGAACTACTTGACACCGCAGACCTCCCAAGTCGGTCAATAACTTCCGCAGGCACCGTTCTTTTTCCTCAGACTGCGCGTTATCTGGTTACTCCCACACGGTGGCCAGAAGCTGAGGAGGCGTCACGGTTGGGGCCGAGGCAAGCTTGAGGCCTTTGTTGAACAGCAGAAAGAACCAATGCACCGCCGAGTATACAACGAGTTAATTTCCTCCTCCTCGGCTAGCTTCTACACTAGCTAAGTAGGGAAGATGTTTGAGGTTCGGAATGGGTCTCCTCAATAACTTGAGCGCATGGTGGCAGCGCGAAGGAAGAGCCGTAGTCCGGTGAAGAGACGCTTTATTGAAGCCTCAGGCGTCTGTCCGAGTCCAAGCTCGAACCTCCGTTCTCCTATTTCAGATTCAAACATCCTCTTTTCAACCCTCGGTTGAATAAATGGTGTCCCCACAAGTCAATAAGAAGTGTGGGCTCGCATCACCACACCCAATCACAAAAATACTTACACAACAAGCACTGCACTGGTAAAAATCCCATTGCGAAATGCAACACGACAGAAGATAGGTTCTCCCCGTGTCACACTCTCTGCCATGCCAGGCCGAATATCAGCCGACCTCTGTCGGTAGCCGTTCCCACGCTCAGGCTCCATCAGCTTTCTTATTAGCGTCGCTTCGTAGAAGCTTCCGTAAGCGCGGAGATTACACCGTCTGGCCTTGTGCGCTGACCAGGTGTGCATGCGACAGAAAGGCGCCCCGCCATCCTAACAACGCTTGGTAATGACGTATAGCGGGGGAGGATAAGCTCGTGTCCGTGCGGCCACTATGTCTCGGTCAACCCAGTGGTCGCTTCACCGCGCCATTCTCATTGGTACACGTGCATGCCAACAGTAGCTTAAACTCAGATGCCGGTGTCTGGCCTGCTTGTTACTGAACGCTCTTCCGAGTAAGCCTTCCCCTTCTAGTCCCAAACGGGGGCGTCCTTGACGGCTCCGCTCGCGAACCGTGTGAACGAAGGAGTCTCCTTTATTTCCCGTGCACAGGTCTCCCGCGTTTACCTTCGCGGAACCGATCAGCTTCCTAAGTTGACAGGTCGAGAACAGGCTCCACGCTCTGCATCAGCCTCATTAATTGTGCTACACCCAACACGCCGCCAAAGGTTACCTCATACTAACCCCACGCCTTGTTTTTTTTCCTTTCTTGCACGATTCGGTACTAATTGCACAATGTCCCGCCGTGGTGCTTCAATCAATGGGCCGGCTCAGTGAGTGTGTTGGCGAAGAGAGGTGGGCCCGAGGACCTTGCTTTGACCTATGAGGTCAAATCAAGGTTGTCATTTTGAATGAAGGCTTAGCCGTTAATATAGAGTTTGTCAAAGATTACAATAAGGGTTGCAGCGCTAGCACAAAAGTGCTGGAAGAAAAGCAAACGAAAGGCGAGGAACGGAAGGCAAATTATAATGGAACGAAATTTAACCAACAATCTCATATAGCCGTTCTTCGTTTGTCAAAGGGTAGTGTAGTGACACCTTTGCGCGTTTATGTCGTTTTTTAAATGAGCAGCATTACTTTGCGAACTTCGGCGACTTTGAGCGTATCTATCTATCTATCTAGCCACCTACGACTTTTACCTCTCGTGGCCGTTTCAATAAGGCTATCAATACTAAACTTCGTATTACATAACATGACTCTATGAAGAACATATAGGAATAGTCATAACATGAAAATCATGATATTTATATCTTGAATGTCATGACTTACATTTCATAGTCCTGCAGGTCTTGCAGTGGTTTCGTTCACATGGCGTGTTCCAAAACTGGTATGGTATGACATGATTGCATGGCGAACACAAGCGGCAGACCTTAACATAAAAGTCATGACATGAGTGTCATGTAATACCATGATTACGTGCCACGCTGATGATGCGCTGGCGGCCGTTTCGCTAGCGTCACATATACAAATTTGGTATTATGGTATGCGTGAATAAATGACGAAGGTATGTGACTAGTGCAAACAAGAGGGTAATGACATGCCTGTCATGTAACAACATGACTACATGCCACGCTCATGATGCGCCCCGCCGCGGTGGTCTAGTGGCTAAGGTACTCAGCTGCTGACCCGCAGGTCGCGGGATCGAATCCTGGCCGTGGCGGCTGCATTTCCGATGGAGGCGGAAATGTTCTAGGCCCGTGTGCTCAGATTTGTGTGCACGTAAAAAACCCCAGGTGGTCGAAATTTCCGGAGCCCTCCACTACGGCGTCTCTCATCATCGTATGGTGGTTTTGGGACATTAAACTCCACATATCAATCACGCTCATGATACGCTGGCGGCAGTTTCGCTAGTTTTTCATGTACCAAACCCGGTATTACGTGACGTGAACGGACGATATAGGTAAATGACACATCCAAACATGATAATCACGACATACGTGTCATGTAACAACATGACTACATGCCACACTGATGGTGCGCTCACGTCCGTCCGTGCGTCCGTATGTATGTATGTATGTATGTATGTATGTATGTATGTATGTATGTATGTATGTATGTACCATTACTACACTACTAACAACACCTCCCCCCTGCTCCTCGCGCTGGGCGCACAGCTGATGCATAGATGTGAAACAGCTAACTGTATCGCCCCGAGAAGGAAAGCTGTCAATTACGGCAGAAAAAAAATCAGTTGCCTCACATGAGCACGAATATAACGGCTTCGTGTGCGAATCAAGAGTGACGGATGAAAATAGTTACTTCAAAATAGAACTTACCTAAGCGGCATCTAGGGTAGCAGACGATAATTTTGCTGGCTCCATACAGTCTGCAGGGAAATTTCCATGATGAGTCGGTTTGCGCAATCTAGTGTGACTGCCTAAAACACCACGGGCCTGGGCCCATAACTTCAACAGGTGCACGGTACTGACGCAACAACAAATAACACCCGCGCACGCACGTACGCACGAATAAACACACACACACACACACACACACACACACACACACACACACACACCATGCTATAACAGTGAAATATTAGTATTTCATCGTACTGTCGTACATATGCTGTTATTGCATATGTACGAACTATAGCAACTTGCTGCGTTGGCTGAGTCAGTTAGCGCGCTGTTGGAGAACTCGCGACTACGATTGACAGAAGTTTGAAACCTAGGTGTAATAATTTCTTTATTTTTTATGTCACATTCTGGGAGAATTAATCTGAGTGCTTCGAATAATACGTTGTTTTTTCTTTTTAGAGTAAAATTAGGCCATGATGATAGATATGTGGGGTTTAACGTCCCAAAACCAGTATATGATTATGAGAGACGCCTTAGTGGAGGGCTCCGGAAATTTAGACCACCTGGTGTTCTTTAACGTGCACCCAAATCTGAGCACACGGGCCTACAACATTTCCGCCTCCATCGGAAATGCAGCCGCTGCAGCCGGGATTTGAACCCGCGCCCTGCGGGTCAGCAGCCGAGTACCTTAGCCACTAGACAACCACGGCGGGGTAGGTAAATTAGGCCAAAGCAGAAGCTTTACTTAATTGGCCCGACCCGTACGTCATTAGGGTTTTTTTCTTCTGGTGCCTAATTTGAATGAGGCATTATCGTGATCTTGCCGGCTGAATTTATTAATAGAAGAAATAGTCCTGAGCCCAGGAAAAAAATTGTGGCAATTCCTGGCGCTCAATTAAAAAAAAACTAAGTAGCTTTGGTGTCGTTTGAAACCGAAGCCTGATTACACAAAAAAAGTGGAAACATAATAAAAATAAAATTGTGGCAGTGTGCTCATGCTTGTTACTGCTATATTTATGGTTTAAAGTTCTGGCTTTTTTGCGATAGCAATTATATGGACACTTTCGGCTAGATTTTGCCGCCGGCGTTGGCGCCGATGTCATGCCCTGTATAAATATGTATGCGTATCTATATACACGAAAACGCAAGAAAGAAAAAAAATCAGAAAAAACACGCCGGCGCGCGGAAACGAACGTGGAACCTCTGCGTCGTGAGAGCGAGGCGTTAACCACTGAGATAGCCCAGAGAACACCCTTCACCGTTCAAGCGACAAGCTACTTTATATCTACCGCTTACTGCTGCTCACGAGTATCTCGGAGAAAATTCTGTTTTAAGCATCACCAGCAAGGTGGCGCAAAGACCGGGCGTCGTCACATCGTGCAGCGGCACCAGCTCTAATCTCCTACGTGTACTTCGCCCGGCGAGATAAGGGCGCGTGAGGGAGCGCCTTATCTCGCAGTGGCAAGGAGGGGAAGGTCGTACGCCTTGGCTGGCCTCAGGCTTTACCTAGAACAATTATGCTATAGTTACTTGGTGCACAAATGTCACTGCAATCATTGCAGTCTCTGTTTGCAAAAAGCACGCGTTTTTCAGACACAGCAAAGTAACAAATGAAACGCTTATTCGCGTGCACCTGTACCAGTGAGTAAGTTTTGGGCGCGAGGAACGCGGGACATGTTTCAATCTGCTTTCAAATCGGCACGTGATCTTTCAATTTGTTGTTATCACGTTCATTGCTTTGCCTTTTCGCCAAAGCTGTGGCTTTTTTTAAATGCGAAGCATTTCTTAGCGAACATCAGTGACTTTGAGCGTTTCTATCTATCTAGCCGCCTACAACTTCTAGTTTTCCTGGCCGTTTCAATAACGGTATCAATACCAAACTTAGTATGGCATACCCTGACTGTATGAAGGACATATTTGACTAGTCATAACGTGAACATCATGATAGGTATGCCATGAATGTCATGATTTACATTTTATGGTCCTGCACCTGTTGCGGTAGTTTCGTTCACGTGGCATGTTGCACAACTGGTATGGTGTGACATGATGGCATGACGAACACAAGCGATAGGCCCTAACATGAAAATCATGACATGCGTGTCTTGTAACAACATGACTACATTCCACGCTCATGATACGCTCGTGGCCATTTCACCAGCTTCACGTGTACCAGACTCAGTATTACGTGACGCGAACGGACGACATAGGTAAATGACACATCCAAACATGATAGCCATGACACGTGTGCCATGTAAAATCACTACATGCCACATTCACGATGTGCTCGCAGATATTTCGCTAGCTTTACATATGCCGAATTTGGTATTACGTGACGCCAATGGATGAAGAAGATATGTCACTGGTGCAAACATGATAATCATAAAATGTTGTCATGTTAGAACATGACGACATGCCGCAGTCAAGGCACCAATACATTTCGACGTGACGTAGTGCGCGAGCTCGCCGGTGTTCATTTCGTCGCGTACACCGGCGTTGCCACGCCAGGCGCTGGTCCTGCCAGATACACCCAGGCGCGCGCCGCGCTGCGTTGCTTTGACGCATGGCCGTTTCAGTGCATCCGGCGTCCCTCCGTCACGAAAAGAAGGAGACACAGTGTTGTCTGGGTAAAGCATCGGCGTGAAATGCAGCATGTCGCATTGCGCGCCGGTTGGTGTCGGGCCGCGCTGACGGATGCTGGTGGCGCCTGGCGGCAGACTATAGTGTGCTCGCGTTTCGCTAAGCTAGCGTCACTGTACTCATCGTGCGCGCGCGTCAACTTTACATTGGAGTATAATTAGCCCTCTATAATGCACTCACGGCCATTTCGCTAGCTCCACGTATACCAAATTTGGTGTTACGTAACATCAATGGATGACGAAATATAGGACTGGTGCAAACATGACAATCCTGGCACGTGTGTCGTGTAAGAACATGACAACATACCGCGCTCACGGCCGTTTTGCTAGCTCTACATATACTAAAATTGGTATCACGTGACATGAATAGATGACAAAAGTAAACGACGCATTCAATCATGATGATCATGACACGGAAGTCATGTACGACATCATTTATCTCCACTTCGTAACGCTGTGCTGATTTTAAAGTGACGTATCAACTTTTCTCCCATATAGTCGATTCCCACTGAACGTGGGATCTGCCAATTTTTTTCAATTAAAACCGCACAGTTGATAGGCCAAGAATATCTATTGCTACTATACTTTTTTTTAACGGTGAAAGTATAGAATTTGTCACAATAATACCTAAAGAGAAACTTGGCGCTAGTGAGCTGCTGGATGCAAGGGAATGCCATGATAAGTGAGCTTCGAACTTTACTCGTATTTTATACCTCTAGGACACGTCTGACTTCACGTTAACATGGTTATTTCTTACAAAAAAAGCACGTATTAGGATATTTATTTCTTGCCATCGCACAAAAAAAAGTGTTTCATGTGATACTTGAACTTTCTCACTTCTTGTACAATTTTACGAAGCGTAAGAAGTAACCCAGGACCGCTAAACTTGGCAGGCAGACGACAAAGTGAGGATTTCGTTTGCCAGTTTATGTCGTCTATTTGTTTTTTCACCGCTTGATTGTGCCGTGGAGAGGAGAGGGCTTTTATTTTGAATATAATACTCGTGGATGAGATCCGTTCATAATGATTTTGTTTTAGATAAGCCGAATAATGTTGTCATATTCACTTTTGAGCCGAAGCCACACTGAACACCAGCCAATGCAAGCGCCGCAGAGACATATACCATCATTCCCAGCGCCCCAGAGGGGCCTCTTAAGAAATTCGCATAGA
The DNA here is from genome assembly GCF_043290135.1 of Rhipicephalus microplus. Taxonomy (NCBI): domain Eukaryota; kingdom Metazoa; phylum Arthropoda; class Arachnida; order Ixodida; family Ixodidae; genus Rhipicephalus; species Rhipicephalus microplus. The sequence continues at coordinate 21,869,369 of NW_027464585.1, read as the reverse complement.
CGGTGGCACCACACTTCTCTCTAGGTATGTTTGTGGGAAACTCTATGGGTGAAACATTCCCCTTAACAGCTCCGTTACTAATACTGGCATTGTATTTCATTTCTAATGGCTTTCACAAAGAATCATGTTTGCCCGAAAGATTGCTCGCATGCCAACTGTTACTGAGACGCAGCTCTTATACATACCCATTTGACAAGATCGATAAGGATATAAGAGTGAAGAGCGTGTGGTTGTGGTCACCTTAGCGCGGCGATTGAGCCGCAAGGACGTTGACGACTTCTCTCCTGGGTACGCCAACAGTGCTTTCAGAGAGCACCAATGAGAAGAACAAAGGCTGCCACTACGACACGTACTTCTGCATACTACAGGTGAAGTAAAATTTCTGATTACATTAGTGTGCGTATTTTTAAAATCTTTTCACGCTAGCCTCGTCCAAAAAGAGATCCCCTCCCCCTCTTTGCTATATGCTCAACCACGCCGTGTTTAACCAACAAGGTCATGTCCCAGAGCGCTTGCTGATCGCTAGCTACATGTGACCTGCGTAAGGAATACCGTACGCGAAGCTTGGAGGTGTAGCTTTGCGAGCGTCATATAAACGGAGCCCGCGAGTGGTTTGCTCAGAACGCACGCGCAACGCAATTGCGAAGCTTTGTTTGCGCTGTTCTAATACAGGATATTCAACCATATGTGATTACACTGAGCTGCCGTAGACGTGGGAGAGGTATGTCAGTAAGTGCTATGCTTTGCGCAGTATGCCAATCCTAGGAAGCATGGTTTGCGAGAATTTTTTTATAGGAGTGAACCTACGATAGTATTCAGGTGACTTGTCGAATACCGCAGTTCTTGGTCACTTGTACATGTGTTGTCCAAAATGAAGTTGACGTGACCGGTGAAAGCGACTGATTATTAGTATTTACTTATTTTCAAGTAATGAAGCCCAACAGAGTGTATTACGGGAGTTGGGTATATAAATACAATAGGAAAGAATAACGATAACATCAAAAGTTCTTCAACAGAACAAATATTGTCACATCCTACACTCTAAAAGTATATCGATTAAAAAGGGTGTATTTTTGTCCCCCAACAATAATCGTCATCAGGTTTTCATGCGCTTCCTTTCTCGAAAACTCGGTGCTGGCCACTTTTCTATCAAGATTGCAATGTAACCCTGATAATGGGCATGTCGATCGTGACCGGAATGTACCGGGCGTGGGGCGATAGCGCAAGGCTGGAACGCAATATAGATGAGGATTATTCTTGTGGGACAGAAAGACACCCTTTTTACTCGCTCTTTTTTTAGAGTGTAAGCATAACAGGCAACAAAAGAAAAGAAATAAAGCAGATAGGTCATTCTAGTAAACAATGCTCAGAAGAATTCTCAGAAAAAAACTGTACTTCAACATATTAGTGGATGCAAAAAATGGCCCTACGATAGTGCCTACGTCTAATTGGAAGAGCATGAGCATACCAGACGTAATAATCATTACATAGCCAACATATTTTCTTGGATGCGCTGCTCCTGTGCGCTCATGCTTCGGGAAAAGCTCGAAAAAGCATTTGACATGCGAATCCCGAAGCTTACCAGCTTTTAGGTTGCTTTAGTACCACTCATACATTATTTTGCTCCATGCGAATATGCTCTAGCCTATGCCTCCTGGAGAATTCACCATCATCACATCTAATAAAACAACAAAGTTACGGTGCTCCAATGCATCATCTACGATTGGTGAACGCTCCATTATCTACACCACATACGCTAATAACTGTAAACTATATACAAATGCTGCTATCCTAAAAGACGGCAGAAGGACATAATTACTGATTACTACGCATAATTTTGTTAGTGACCAACAGCGTTATCTATCTACAGAAGCCACTCCTCTTGTGATGGAACTTCAAGCCATCCACGACGCAATTCAGGATGCTACCTCTAAGCTGCCCTCAATTAAGCAGATTGACGTATACACTGATTCTTTAGGAGCTATCAAGGAGCTCAAGATACTCCACAAGGCGATGGAGATCTGCGAGGCCATTCATTACCTGAAACATAATACGGCTACTTGCGTAAAAGTACATTGTATTCAAGATCATGCTGCGAACCCACACAACATTGCTGCTGACAAGCAGGCGCACTACCCTCCATGCATAGACCTTCCAGCCACCCCCGTACACCTCAACCCTTAAACTTACTCCATACCCATAAAAATGTTCTCCGGTATGATACACGTGCTCTTATTCCACCGAGTGTCTGCTCTTTTTTCTCTCCCTTTACTAAGGCGGAGGAAGTTGTGCTTAGGAGGCTTCGGGCAGGGGTGGCCCTTACACCAGCCATTATATCGTCATGGAACATCTCACATTTACGAGTTGATGATACGTGTCCATATTGTCCCACTCCTGCGATGCAAGCAGATACTTATCGCATTTGGTCATGTAAGTAGTTGCAGCCAGAACGCTCCCGTCACCTCGCTCGAGCCGGCCTTTGCTACAGGGACACAGCCAGTTACAACCACTGGATATATGAAAACAGATTCCAAAAGACAGTACTTCACTTCATACACAACACCAGTCTTACAGCACATATTTAACAAAAATATTCTTCTTTAAAGGCAAGTCTTTGTCACAATAAAGAAAGAATATAAATATTTTTCTTGGAAAACCAACAACAACTCGCCGCCAGGGCCAACAGGGCAGTAGAAGCCAGAGGGTTCCTTGACTAAGGAGCCCTCCCACCTCAGGGTGACACCGGGCATTGCTCGGGGCACTGTTTCTAAAATAAACGTTTAGTGCTTTCTCTATCTCTCAAGTGTTTTTTATTAGCAGTCATTGTGTGCTAGTGAAATGTTGAAAGGTCAAATGTGCAAGCTGCCCTGTGAGTCAAGTCTGTCGACACCATTCTAATTAAGTGCTCCTTGTGTCACTGATCATGGAAGCTTCATCTTTAGATGCCATCACCATTACCTAATCTTCACAAACAAAATGTTCAGCGCATGCAAGTCAAGAAAAAAGATATCGGCACTTTCACCATCACTGCCATGCCACTTTGAGGCTATAATTATTGTCAAGCTTAGTGAGACTGTAGAGTACCCCTATTTGGCTATGCATATGAATTCCAGAGTTTTGTAGTGGGAGCTACATTGGCTTCATTATTACTGTTTCGCAGCATTTGGTGGTTGCACCACTTACCACGTCATCTGGCATGCGACAGAGGAGAAGCAAACTGATTTGCAACTGCATTTACAATTGAAAGCTAACATTGTGTGTGCGTGTTCAACACCATTGTGCTGTTCAGACTTAACAGAGGAGGGGCTGGTATATTGCATCGTAAATATATAAGTGGCGGCTCGGTCGGATTTATCGACAGATATAAAAAGTGAGTCAAAACCATGGGGTTAAATGAGTCATTGACGTCGGAACGAAACCAAAAAGAGGCAGCGAGCTACGCACACGGAGTAAGAACGAGCCTCATGCCTGGAAAAGTGTAACGTTGCAGAGAACCAAGCTGAAAGTAATAGCCATGTTTAGTGGGCATCCGCAGCAGCTCTGTATATGTAGCCTTCCAGCCATTTCCTAAGACAGGTTGTGTTCGCAACGGTGTTGCGGATGCTAACTGAATTTCGCCAATAAGAATAACGGTACCTCTCGCTACGCACAACCAGGCATAACTGAATTAAGTCGCAGCCATTTTTAAGTGGCAATGCCAAATCAACCTGCGATTTTTGATCATCACAACAATGACTGAAAAAATTTCTCCATCTTTCGTAAAGTTCCAAACTCGTACTGCTTGCCTACAGGGCTTTGTTATCGCTCATTGACACTGGCTCAGCAGGGGACAGATATAAGTGAGGCCTTTTTTTGCGAAGTTTTCGCCATGGTGGCACTATATTTATTAAGTGCGTGCGACACTACAGGCGCTCTACATAGAGGCTTTTGCTGCTCATCTCAAATAAGTAAATACTCCAAGAAACGTTGCACATTTTGTTTTCAAGTGTATGAATTGAAATTAAAACTTGTGTGCTTCACCAGTGCATTTTTTGTTTCACCTGTTTTTCAGCCCTTAAATTCATTTCTTACTGTCTTCTCAAGGATAATTCAGTGTGGTTCCACTGCATGTGTTCTAGTTCGAGTGTAATTCAGAGCTTATAAAACTCAGCATATTGTTTTAGTCATCGTGATGTAGTAATCAGTGCTGTTTTGCTGTTTTATTATGAAACAATTTTTGGTTTGTGTGTGTGCAGACTCACGTGGCTATTGGCGTGATGCCCTCAAGGGCTGCCTAGAGTCGGCTGATAGGAGTTCCAAAGACTTCCATTTGGTCAAGTGGACTACCATCACAATGAGGTAGACAGAAGCCAGTACGGCACGCATAGGAGCTTCACGGAAACTTTGGAAATTGATTTGGGGGAGAAAATGGTCAGAACCCTGCACACCAGCAATTGTCTCTACCAGAAGAACAAGCATCGAGAGGTTTTCGCCATGCCTGCATATCGTTTTATAGCCTGTTTCCAGTTTGTTGACATTGGTGCACGGTTTATGACCACAGCTGTAAGTTATATTTTCAGCCACATAATTTTCAGCCATCGGTACACTTAAGTTGAATGCTTCGACGCAGCGCCTTGACTTGCTGTGACTAATGCCAGCGCTGCCAAGTGTCAGACACGGCGCTGCCAAGTGTCAGCGCTGCCAAGTGTCAAGTGTCTGACACTTGCCAGCGCTGCCAAGTGTCAGAACTAAAAAGTTTGTACCAGGAGTCGGTTCATCGACAACTTGAAAGAGGTTATAATCTAGGGTTACTCTTACCAATTGCATTGCTTCGTGGCACGTATTCGTTGAGAGTTAAAAGAGACCAATAAATCTGGGGAAATTAAAGTCGTCGAGTAAATATATATTATCAGGAGAGCATTGCCGAATTCCGGAATCGAAGCTTTTGCGCAGCTCTTTTACAAACGAGTTATCCGAGTCGGGAGGGCGATAGCATACACCTATCAATATTTTTGTTGCTTATGTGATGATGCATGCAGTCCATGCAATTTCTACAGCGGAGGCTGTAGAAATTGCTGTAAAAATGATGACAGTGTCTTTTTAATAGCTAGTAGAACGCCACCGCCTCTTTTTTATCGTGTTCGTGCCTAAATATGTTTTAGGAGCCATTATCGGGGAAACGCTCGTGATCGGGTATATCAGAATGAAGCCAAGTCTGTTATCGCTCAAAAGTCGGGGTTACTATCTTTAGAACGAGCAAAGCTGATCACGTTTGGGTATAAGGCTGCGTATGTTAGTAAAACATAACTGCATGAATGGTGACTTGTTATAATAATCTGACCACTTAGGTTCTCTTGCGTGTGCATGATTTCTTTTCTATGTTTTGTGAAGTATAACGGAATCCATTGCGTGATCTTACATGTAGGTCTTTTCATCAATGCGCAATTTTAAATGTGAATACACTTTATAAGCGGCCCCAAACCATCCACCGCCGTCGGCGGCGTCTGCAGTCTTCTCTCAATCTTTAAAAGAAGGAGGACTTGGCGGGCCGCAGCGCGACGCTCTACCGAATAAGCCACGGACGCGACGCTGATGTCGGTGTCAGTAACGCGCCTTATACCCCCTCCCCCTTCGCTCGCTCCTCCGCTCTCCTCGCTCGCTGCAGCTGCGCGCGCTTCCCTCTCTCTCGCGCACCCACCTTCTCTCGCAGTCTCCCGTCGAGAGCGGGTCGTGAGGGCGAGTAAAGTAAAAATCCGTTGGCATTCGCCAGTGAGTTAACGTAAACTCCCCCGTGTGATCAAATTGCGATTTCCAGGAACCATTACACCATAAAGGCACCATAGTGTGAATAATAAATATAATAGTGCGAATTATAAATACCCCTCATAGCGTCACCCCGTGTATTCGCACTTAACCATGTTCATCCTCGGGGAAATGCTTGGGAGTATTTTTCTACTGACAACTTTATCGGCTTATTTAGGCGTTTCGCTAATTCAATTAGATTTTTCAAATAATAAAGTCTAGATGGCGAGAAGTTCTCACAAATTGAATAGCCGGTACCCTTTAATTTATGCGTGGCAGAAAGAACTTTTTGTTTGTTCTTAAAGGAACTCATTTTAGCTATGATTGGCCGCTGCTTATCAGTCTTATAATTTCTCAGTCTATGTACCCGTTCAAAGTGGTCGTTTGCTAGGGGGATGCCAAGTTTTAGGGGCGAAGCTCCTTAGGGCGTGGGCTGTGCGTCCCCTGTAGCCTGTATGTAGCTACCTCTAGTTTAGTTCTTGCAGTGTTCACTAGATGGCGGTACCGTCTCCTGTATGTCGCCTCCTCTCGTTTAGTTCTTGCAGTGTTCAGTAGATGGCGGCACCGTCTCCTGCATGTAGCCACCTCTCGTTTAGTTCTTTCAGTGCTCACTAGATGGCGGGACTTGAAGCTGATGATGAAAAGATGCAAGATGTTATAAACTAGACGGCGGTACTTGTAGTTGATGATGAAAGATGCGAGATGTTATAAAATAGGAAAGATGTCACATATGGCACGTGTCATTGGTGGAAGGCAATCGTTCGATTTAGTGCGGCGACGTACGCTAGGGGGAGCATTGTAATAAAATCGAGTAGGCAAAATGTACGGAAGATTCATGGTTTACCAGGTTTTCCTCCAGAGCTTCGCCCACTCATCATCATTCACTTCGTGGATATGGCGGCACTTTTTTTAAGAACAGAAGGTTAATACTTTTTGTTTGTTTGTTTTCCTGGGATGATGGCTCATACCCACTCAGGGGAATCGGCCAAGAAAGTGTAGTGCAGTTTTTCTGTGATCATTTTAACTATGTGTAATGGATTGGTATTATAATAAGACTAATGTAAAAAACAACATAAAAAGAGCGAACGAGAGAAAAAAATAGAAAAGTCAAGTTCAGCAATTTTGAGACTTGAGGTGTTATGATCACGTTTCAGCTGCGTTTACTTCCCTTTGCCCTGGGGAGTAATAAATAATTTTTTTATTGAAGATCACAAAGGTATACTCTTGGTTGCCTGAATATAATCGCAAACGGCATTGAAAGCATCCCTGTGGTAATGTCGCAAAACTGAGGCACCAAAGCTTAGCGCCGTTTCCGCCGTCAATCAAACGCATATTTTCAGAAATGACATAACTAGTCACCTTTTTCGGATTATGGCGTAGCGGCGACAATACGAAAAATATTGTTCTAGTGATTCAATTTCTCCGCAGAATGCGCAGAGGGGTGATGTCTGACCAGCTCTGTGTAGATACAGGTTTTTTTGGGGGGAGGGGGGGAACACGACATCGAAATTTAGTAATTAGGACTTCGAGCTTTCTGGGCTGGCTTTAGTGGGGTTGCCATGAAAACGTGAGGTGGTTAAATTTTGTTCATGTAGTTACTTTTTGTATCGTATCAGTGGAGATTGCTGATTTTCGATATCTTATTGCCGTGATATATTCAACATCTGGAAGTATGGACAAAACTGGCCCATCAAGTGCGGCTCGTGCTAAGGAATCAGCCAATTCATTTAATCTTAATCCACAGTGTCCCGTAATCCATAGTAACCTCAGGAGCCTCAACTGCGGGGGTACTAATGTTTTGAATGTGCTTAGAATTCGAGAGTTTTCTGAAGCTGTCAGAGCTGCATAAACTGAAAGAGAATCCGTCATTATGATTGCGTTGTTTTGATTTGATGGAAGTTTTCGAAGAGCTAAAATAATCGCCAAGATCTCCGTTTTTTTTCTCGGATGTTGCCCAATCTTCTTTGTCTTTGTCATCTATACCAAAAAAGAGCAGATTGTCCCGCCATTGCCTGTTTTCCGCGTCATCACATCTCAAAGTTATAGACTGTAGCCTATCAGTACTATTGCGCAAAAACTCGTTAGGCACAAATTCGAGTACAGTGGAATCAACTGCAGCCCTTGCTGTTGCCAAGGCAGTAACACTTTCCGTCAATTGCTTAATCTGCTAGTCAGCCACATTTTCCCTTTCCCGAACACTTTTCAATTCATTGAGTGTTGTGGCCTGCCCAGCCTCAAGTCCACCGACAACCTCCAAAACTGTGGCGATTGTGTTTCGCAAGGTAGGCCCAGGGTTCGTCTCGACATGGCGACAAACGATAAGCAAGAGCAACAGCTCAAACAGAGCATGGCACAGGCGCGCCGGAAGGCAGCATGCTCGCCTCACAGAATCGAACAACGTTGCTGGCCACGACACTGCCATAAAAAAACGATTATCGTTCTTCACACAAACAGCACACTCAGGGCAACTAACCTAAAAAAACAGCAGTTGTAAGCGACCCATTCTCGATGCGATGTCGTGCCCAAAGTAAACAGTTGTAGGCGGGTGCTCATAACCGGTGGCGGTGATGATATCAGTTGACGATCTCGGTAGCCATATGAGGCGACTGTTTCCGTCCAAATGTGGCTGTGCAAAGAATGATGTCGACTAGAACGAAGCTGGTTCTGATTGACACTGCTGCCAAGAATTGGGAGCCCACTAGCTGATGCCCATCAGCGGTACAGCCTGAAAATACAGCAGTGGTAAGTGACCCCTTCTCGATGCGATGTCGTGCGTTTCCCTAGTTTTTTTCCAATACATCACTTTTTCTTTAGCAAAATCTGCGCTTTCAAACTAGAGAAGCGCGTGAGTTGTCACACGCAATGCGTAATTGCTGAGATAAGCGTTGGCAACGAATTTCAAGGGCTTGCGTTAAAATAGCCACGTGCAAACAGTGGCAAAAGGGAACCTGCCAAGTGAGTTTTCTACCGGCCAGTTAGGCAGAAGAGAACTGAAAATTTGCAGGAGAAATCGACCTGCGCTCTATCTATTTTTCGCTGCAGTAAGTAAACCGTGCCCAACGCATGGCGGCGTTAGCATCAGTCGAAGCAGGTCGAGGCCATGTGGTGGAATAAAGCGTGCTTATGGCTGTGATTCTCTGAAGGTGGAAATGCTGAAATGCGCTGCTACTTTATATTTGTCAATGCTTGGTTACAGAAATAATGTGGTATTGTTGCAACTTAGGTGGCATCTAGCTGCTGCATGTTCTCCATTGTCTGTAGTGGTCTGCGGAAGGAACACTTCAACATTGATCCATGATTGTACTGACATTTGAGCCATTGCTGTTTCATGATGTGTGAGCCTTCCCTTAGTCACGGTTTCCATGAACGATAGTCCTACTTTTAAACATGAGTTCCTCAGTTGGTTAGGTTGTATGAGGAGCACATAAGATTTTTAGCAAATGTATATTTACTGCTAGTGCTTCGTTAGTGAGTTCAATAAACTGTCATAGTTCAGGAATGGGCATGTCTTACTGAACCGAAATTAATCTGTTTCTTTAGAGCTATGTGAATAGTAATATTTTGTGTGCAAAATGAATTACATTATTGAAGTGTGAGTGTCCTTAAATTGCAGGTTCTAACATGCAAATCGATGTACTTACCAGCTTACCGCTGCTGGTGCTGGTATTGCAAACGTCAGTGGTGTCATCGTCACGCGACAGTAAAAACATACTTGTATCTCATGTAGATATATACGTAAAAGCGCATAACATTTCTACATGTGTATACTGTGACTGCGTTGAGCCGCCTCATAACGTTGATCTGATCTTTAAGTGACATATCAACGTTCCTCAATCATGCTTCGCATATTATTGATTGCCACAGTACTTGGGATCTGCCAACTTTCTTATTTCAGTTTCGAATAGCAGCAATATGCTATTCGCAATGCACACATGCTATTCGCAATGCACAATGCACAAATGGCGAGAGCAAAATCTCAGAGATGATCCATTGAGGAGTGGAGCCAGGCGGGGTTCTCGTTTCTTACCAACTTTCATGCACGCGATGACAAAAAATCTAAGAGCAACAGAATGTGTTGCATGCCTCAGTGCACGAACAGAGCGGTGAAGGATGAGATAAGCCTTCATTCGTTACCGCTGGAACTGCGACTCAAGAAGGAGTGGGTGGTGATGCTCCGTATAGGCAAGCCTGTGACGCAGCCAATGAAGGTTTGCAGCGCACATATTGTCACCGAAGACTTCTTCTGGAGCTGCATCGGTAAGCCAAATGCTAATTGTTGACATTGTTCACAAAAGCATAAGGATTATGCTCTAACGATATTGTTGAAACGAACGACGCCGTCGATGCGGGACGATGAACGTAAACACCGCTTTTGGAGCTTTTTTGTGTTGCTTTTGGAGAGTTAGAAAGCTAGTGCCTGGGTGTCTGTCACCCGCATAAAATGAAGGGAGCGTTAATTTTGGCATTTTGTCGGTATCTTTAACAGACCGTAATGCGCGACTGCACTTTGAAATGTCTTTCTTCGCAGGCTCTTTCATTCCGATCAGGGCCAATCCGGATCGGAATTTCAGACTGTTACACGGCAAAAACCTGTGCGGATCATGTTTAGTACAGACGTCAACGAAACCGCGATCATATCAATCCCAATCACACTTAATCGCAAGTGGCATTGTAGGGGCGATTGATCTGGACCGAGTCCGATGCAAATCGGCCCTGATCGCGAGAAAACTGTCCTTGTGACACAGGCTTTGCTTTTCAGCGCGGTAGCTTTGCGACTGGTTTTTAAGTCTCATTAATGTGCATTAGCAATCTGGTTTAACCAACAAAACAATTTAATTTTTTATTTGACCGATGGCCGGTGCATCGTTATGAATGCAGAATTACGTAAAATGCTTGGCTACCTACCATGCATGCATTGAATGCTCGTTTAACAGTAAGGTATTTGATATGCGCTTTTCTGCTGTGCACTAAATTAGATCGTTGTTGTGGCACATAAAATTTCAGGATTTCATTTCAATCCTCATTTTGTGTAGATCCCAAATTGTGGACACCTAATCGAAGACGACTGAAGAAGACTGCTGTGCCTTCGCCGAGCTTGCCCATGAGAACACATTAAAAAGAAGACCTGTCAAGGATTCAGGAAGCAGCAGCGCGAGGTGCCCGTGCCTCTGCTAGACATGAGCATGGTATGTTTGTTATTATTAACATTTATTATGACACGCCACACAAGGCATACAACAAAAAAACCTTGGAAAGCTGTAGAATCGATCATAAGTGGGTCGCACTGTGGTATATTGTCTATTAGTTGGCATTTGTTCAACTAGAATAGAAATGATAGTAAGCCCATAGATAGTCATATTAACAAGTTTTTTTCAAGGCGCGAACACAGCAAAAAAGTAACCGGAAAGGGTCCACGAGGCTGGAGGGTTCACGACATTTCTTTTGTTTAGCTGCTGTGTGATCGTTCCCGAGAAGTTGTATTTGCAGGACTTGATGGTACAGGCGAGCCTGCCGAAGCCATTCCGAGCGTACAATCTTAGATATTCCTAAGCCATTGCCAACAGAGAGAGTGAGGCCACCAAACAATGCCTTGATTAGGAAAGTATCTTTAGCCAGATGCAATACGCCAGAGAGCATGCGCAGCAAACCACCGCAGTGATTAAATTGACAAGAACGGCTCGTAGAAGAGGAGATACAGATGCCCGATGTACTAGAAATGTAACTAATATGTGGGATAGTCAGTTGTAAGAAAATAGTCAGTTGTGTAATGTCAAACCACTTCTGTTCTGTTCTGGAAGTGCTGCAAGCTATTTAAGCACTACTAGCTGTCAGCAATCTCTACACCATCCATAGGCAAAGGTTTCATCTCTCCTAGATTTCTTAGGACTCTAATTTCTTCTGCAACCACCATGATGTTGCAGACACAGCAAAACAATGCTACCACGACATTAGGCTACCACTGAATTGTGCGGCATGAAACTGCTAAGAATGCACACAACGAAACTCATGCAAAACGTCATAAGTGCATGACACCAATATTGGCCATTGGTTGAAACGTGCACTCACCACTTCAAGAAACAAAGGCACAAAGAAGACACACAGAGAGCGCATTTTTCTGTCCTTGTTTTTCCTTACGTAGAGTGCAATCTGCCTTTGTGTCTCTGTTTGTCTTTTGTGTTGAGTCTGTGCCTTGCAATCACATTTGAAATAAACTTGAAAGTGCCTAAGTCTTTAAAAATGCAACAGCTGGCTGCAGAAATGCATGGTTGACGAACCATAAACAAGCCAGACTGACTGGCAGCCAAAACTTATCGCTCGGACTATTTGATGTGAAAGAGCTGCTGTGAAGTTTCGAGTGCATGCTGTAAAAAGTCTGCAGCAAAAAAAAAAACCAACAAGGCATAGAATGTGACTTGTGACATTGTCCAAACGGCATTTTCTCGTGCTCGAGCTTAAGCAGTGAAGAAATGACAGGACAGGAAGTGAAAGCTTTTAGTTACACTCCTTTACTCGCTAAAAATGGGCTTCTTTGCAGTGATTTCAGGTGGTCACAAGATGTATTAATGCCAGACGTATGTCAGAAAAGCAGGTAGAGCTCACTCACGCTCGGCAAATACATTTTGCCCTTAGGGCTCATTCGTCCTCTGGCTTACAAAGCATTTTCTGATTTGGACTCAAATTGACTATATTACTTACTCCGACTCACTCATACACATACTCACCACTTCGAGCTTGAGCGAGTTCACTTGTCAGTTTTCCAACCCTTGCTGCCAGATAATATTTGGAATTCAGGACATAACAGGGCTAATATAAAGCATTACTCACATGGCTAGACTACATCACTGTAAACAAGAATAAAAATGTGCTGCTCAGTAGAGCTGCTTGCACTCATCTGGGGCTAGAAAATGTAAACCAATCTACAACTATTCAAAGTATACCCATGTCGTGCTATGGCCAAGATAAAGCAGTTTTCAATCACTCTTTAGTATAAACTGCATCAGGCTTGCATGTTCAACATATCGTAAGTACACTCTGAACTGTCACTGTGCCTGCATACTCTTTTGTAATGCAGAATGTTTACGAATTCTTTCATTTTACTTTTGTGCAGGATCAGCTTCTCAAGGAACTTGTTGAGAGCCTGCTCAACCTGTGCACGTGTCAGCTTGTGAAGAGAACACCGATGAAGCCCTTTGTAATGTAAAGGCTCAATCATATGCTGTAATATTTAGTGCTATTGTAGTTATATGGATTCAGGGTGAAAGCTTCGAAACTAAAATAAGGATTTATACTAACCAGAGAGAACAACTTTATGTCAATAGCTTGAAGCACGTATCACTCAAAGCGTTGTTACGCCCTCTGGCAACTTTTTTACCAGCATAAGCAGTACACTGATCTAACTTTCAATATTGCACGATTAATAGCTGGCAGGACGACAGCGGAGAATGAAGTGAGCAGCACGAGCTAGTATGCAAGGTATGCACAGGGTAAAATTACAAAACGGCTCAAGGAATGCATATCAATCTATGCATTATCATGGAATATAAAGTGAAAACTCCTACTGATTTTTAGAGACGCTCCAGGAAAAAAACTTACCACATTTCATCTAACGCAAGCATTCATACTCTTGTTTCAAAATAGAATTGTTGCAGCATGTACCTAAAATTTTCTCATATTTTGCTCTGTAGTCGAAAATCTCAACATGCCACTTTATCACAGAAACAATGAGTCAAGCAGCTGACAAGATAAGCAGGGAGTGAAATGCCAGAACACTGATACAGTCGAACCCAATTATAAGAGACACTAATGTAAAAAAACAATTGGATATAAGAGACACTAGTGTGCTTAAATTTAAACAGGGGTTAATAAGAAAATGCTTATGTGGTACCCTGCTCATAAGAGACATCTTATGTACATGTCAAGAATTGCTCCCCGGTGTATGCCTCTTATAAAAGGGTTCAACCGTATGCACAAATTGATATAAACAGTGTAAGATCATAGCATCACACTATGGCACGCATCTTCAGTCGTCAGGCAACTGTGTATACGCGTGATGTTATGAAGCATTTAAAAATAATTGCAAAGCCAAACGAGCTATGTATTTACTTTTTATAGCAATTAAGCCAAAACAAGTTAAATCATTTTGACGTCATTTTTCCAAGAATTAGGAGATTCTCAGCACTCTTGCATTGGCTTGAATCTGTCTTTATGGGAAATCTTCCTTGCGTGCAGGTGCAAGAGCAGGGCCAGAAAACTGCATCACATCCATGTGCTAGTGGTGCAACTGCAACAGCTGTATCAACAATGGAGGTTGCAGAAGCCCTTCCTCAGCTTTCGCAGTGCACGAAGGATGTACCAGACATGATGTTCACACAAGACAAAGGCATCCAGGTCGATGTAGACTCCATTATAGAGAAGCAGTTCAGGCTTGTAGATATGCTGACATCAGATAATACTGTGCTTGCTTTTACTGGTGTGTCATCAATGACTTTGCTTGTAGCCATTAGTATTGAAGTGAGCAGGATTGGAGACGCAGTAGTTGAAATGTCTACTCTTAAACGAGTCATTCTTGTTCTTGTGCGATTGAAAACTTGCTTACCCTTTTTGTGTATGGCACCACTATTTTATGTGAGCCGCACAACCATCTCTCGCCACTTCTACAGCACACTGTGTAACCTTGCAGCGGTACTGAAATGGGCCATTCCATGGCCAAATAAACAAGAAATCGCAAGCAATCTGCCTCAATGCTTTGAAGAATAAAAAGAGGTGCGTGATGTGCTAGACTGCACAGATGTTGCAGTAGAAAAATCGCACTGTGCTTCTTGTAGAATTTTAACATACTCTCATTACAAAGGTACACACACAGCAAAGCTTCTCTTTGGCGTCTCACCTGCTGGCCTAATTACTTTTGTGAGCTGTGGTTTCGGAGGCCGAGCGTCAGACAGGACTTGCGTAGAGAAATCGGGAGTTCTAGAAAAACTCGACAGCTTTGAAGATGATGTCATGGTTGAGAAAGGTTTCAACTTGGGCTCGCTATGCAAAAACCTTGTGCAAGAGGTTGTGCAGCCTCCGTTTTTTCGTGGAAAGCTGCAGTTCACGGCGAAAGACTCAGAAAAGACTCTAAAAATAGCCAGGGCACGCGTGCACGTGGAGCATGCAATTCAGAGAATGAAAGTTTTTAAAGTTCTGAAGAAACCTGTACCTTGGGAAGTTGTCGGCGCGCTTGATGAAATATTTATTGTGATTGGTGAAATTGTAAATCTCTCCTCCCCTATTCTCTCTGAGAAAAGGTTCGAGGGATATTATGGAACTCGTGTTCGCAATGTAATGTAGTAGAACTTGTTATGCAGGTATTCAGAAACTGAGGTCAATGAAGAAGCTAAAGAAGACGAGCACCGCAACATGAGGGATAACACATCATTGTGCTATGTAAAGACTATTGAGTTAACAGACCGACACACAGGGTCCCTTGGGCAATCACCTAAGAAGACTTGAAAACGAAAGCCATCTTCTATGTCAATGCACAGTTGTACCCCCCACCCCACCCCACCCCACCCGGGACACGTGTGTTTGTGAAGAGAGTTATTTCAACTGCATTGCCGAGCTGAGGAAGTTATTTTCGATGTACTCCTAAGCATATGCATAGCTGTGTGGTAGAACACCTGCTAGCTACGCAAATGGCCTGAGGTCAATCCTTACTCGGACCCGGAAATTCATTACTTATTTTATTCGCATATGTCTCGATTTTTTAATCAAGGACAAGATGATTGTTCTCTCACAACCAACGATCCCGACGCCAAAATTTATGTAAAACGAGCTCTTTAATGCTACCACATTATTATTTACAAACCCATTGATGCTTCCGACTGCTCACACCATGGCTGTGTATAGAGCACGTGATGATTGACATTACGCATATCTTAAGGGAAGAGGGTAGGCCCCTATCTCCCATGTATTCTAAGGCTTCAGTAGCTAGCATTTTTTCTTTACTGCATGTAAAGTGTTTGGGTTTGTTTCATTTGGTGCATAGCCATGTTCCTGCAGTGGAACTAAATGATAATAATCTATCCACTGTTGATATTTTTCACATTTGTTTAGCGAAGCATGTACATTTCGTCATTACCTCATTATGGTTCGGTAGCTTCGTATTGATGTTTGGTTTATTTGAGGAAGAATTGATCTTCTGTCTTAAATTGGAAGTATTTCTTAGCGAACTACAGCCTGTTTGTCTCGCCGCCTAAGCCTGGATGCTATGTCTCATGATTGCCTCCTTGACTTGGGGTAGACCAAAATTAGTATAGAAGGATAAGAAGGTTTTGAGAATATATGTGGCTGATCATGATATGAATAACGGGACAATCCTGTCACGTACATCGTCTTAACTTTTCTTCAAGACACGTGTGCCCATACCTGTTATCATGGGTCGCGGTAGACAGTTAATGCGAGGAAGGTGATTGACAGTTTTTATCTACCTAGGAATGGTGAGAATAAACATTGGTGATTCTTTGGGGCATTCAAGTATTTTACTGTAGTACCACACGAGGTCTCGAAACAGTTTCGGAAAAAGGCCCTGTGTAGCCATAGTGCCAGTGCAGTGTCAATTGTGGTGCTTTCTACCTAATTATATGAACCTAAATATTACCTATGTACTGCAATGATGCAGGCGTCAAGTTGAGTTAACATCATTTGGAGTTAGGCGCCATTTTCCAAAGTTAGTATAGGTTGCAGTAGTCAAGACTACTGTCCTCGCAAGCTTAAGAGATACATATAAGTTAACCACTTCTGATGTTGGTAATATCCACGTTGCTGTTGGAATTGTTACGGAACTCTTAACAACTGGTTATATAAAACGCATGTGTCTGTGTGTGCGTACAGCATTTGTGCATATCTTTAGCATCATTTTCTAATGTTTTACTAAATGAATCAATTACAGCACAGTCAATTCCCTTCCGCATGTTTCGTTTAACATAAGATTCTCATGGTATGTGGGATCTGCCAAATTTTTTTAGGTTGCTCTGATAATTGGTCAAAGAAAACAAAAAAATAGCTGCGACATATAGAGAGCGTAAATGAAAAAAAAGTTCTTTTCTTGTTTTGTTCGACTAGATCATCTGCCATGAAATCATGACATGAATCATCTCCCTTTGCTTGTTCCTGGTTCGCTTTGCTGTAACTTCCGTCTGTTTTGGCTGAATACTGATAATGGCGGTCAATTGCACCAAATAATATCACAGTGTTACGCCCAAACAGCCTTTATAGTGTTTAGTGCGGCCATGCAGGCCTTTTAAATAGTCAGAACAGTTTCAAAGAAGGCACCTTCGGGGGATTTTCATTTAAATAAACGTAATACACTGTGTTCTCTATATGTTTCATGGTTTCTTTGCAATCTGTACAGATACAATTACTGGAAATCACGGTTTGTGGAAGGTCCACATAAATAAAGGGGGAATATGATTTGCCACCGCAACAAAAATCAATAATAGTGCAACTAAACTGAAAATAGATGCACAGAACAGCGCCTACATGCACGTCCTGGACACACAAGGCATTAGGTCTAGGTGAATGCAACACATGCCAAATGTTAAAAAAAGCAGCGTCAAGTACCTTCAGGTAGCCATAATACTTTTCTGGAAGTCTGTTACGCTAATAAGTACTCGTTTCAATTAAAAAAATCACTTTATTTTTAAGTTATTGCGCACCACTTAAATGACAAAGACTGAACCACACGGACAGAAGCGCAAACTTTTAGCTGAGTTTATTATATGGACAAATGATGCTTTTGTACAATTGCGTTTCATGGTTAGAAAAAAGTGTTGACAAAGATTGATTTACAAAAATGTAAATAGTGCACTGCTGATAACCACACATGCCGAGAAACCACATACCTATCGCACAACCCTACATTAAGAATACATACACATTACACCTTTTTGCGTTAGTCCCACAGATGGCATACTGACGCAGCAATTCCGCAGTCGAATAATCTCTGACTCCTCAATGATTTCGCGCATCTAATAACTGTGTATAGCGACCACCTTGGTTTCATGGAACTTCGACTGACATCCGCAGTCTTGACAATGCAAGCCTAGGTGTCCTTGTACAGATCTGTGCACAGCGTTGTTCTGCTCCCGGAGTCATTCATCAAGGCGCCTTCCACTCTGGCCTACGTATTTCTTCCCGCACGAGAGCGGTATCACATTACCACTTTTCGGACACAATCCACAAACTTGCTCGTGTGGTTAGTTGAGAAAGCATTTGTTCCCGTCACATTTTTCTTTGTTACCCTGCAAAATGATGAGAACTGACGGGGTGCCAGAAGAACCGCTTGCACTCAGACACGGCCCCCAATCTTTTTCAGGCTATGGGAAACATTGTGAAAGTATGATATCACAGTGGTCCTACAAAATTCTTCGTCATCTAAGTGGTGCGCGATAACGTAACAATGAATAGATACTAATTTGCTCAAGCAAGTACCCTTATATTCGCTTGAGCCAGGAACCCCAAGTTGTGCACGCTCCGAGAAAAAAGGGGCTTGGCTGCTCATCAGCTGGTCTTCAGAAGTCAGGTCGCTCAGCCTAATCAAAAGACACAAAAACGTGTGGGGAATTGAATATTTCTAAGGAAAGCTCTATCACCACAAATAACCAAAAAATCTTAATCTCACTTTATTAAATTTACGCTACCCACAGTCCTTAAGAACTTAACATGGCAGAACAGGTAAACGAGGGCAAATGTTACTGAACAGAAATGCATAGCCTGCTCATCCTTAAGCAACCTCAGCAACATTTGGCAAAACATGCTTGAAATACACAAATTGCAGCTTGCGGACAAGTTTGTCGATGTGGTCACCATTTCTATTCACAGTAAATGTCATCGACTCCAGTTCTGAATACACTATGAAGTGTGTAACAGCCAAGTTCAAAAGAAACATGCCAAGCTGCACCTGCGAGAAGTATGCATGCCTAGGGTGTACAGTGAAGTTTTCGCCGTTCTTCTTTATATAGGCAAGCTTCTTTTGCGTAGCAAGTTGGGCCGCAGTTGAAGTTTTTCCCAGTACAGGGCTCTTGACTTTCAACAAAATTGCAGGGTTGGAATTCTTGAAAACAACACCATCTGGTCTGTATCAAAGCCCTGAAACCTTGGGGTGAACAACGAAACCGATCTTTAAAACGTCGTTTCTGGTTATGCTACTGTATTTCTCAATTGCAGATTGTTCGCAGTGTTTACCATAACGAGTAGCGTTATTGCCCCAGAAGCTTTCGGAGAGCATTTTGGACACCTTGCTTTCCCAAGATGTTGGATCTTTTGGAATGTATGTAAAATAAGCGTGACATATCCTCCCTGTTATCCTCACATTTTAAGCTCTTCGACACTTTGTGTTGTCCTGATGCCTTGTCTCAGTGCGCATTAGAAGTGCCTCCTCTTCAGTGAGTTCAATGTGTGTGTTGTAGAATTAAAGCTAAATTTTTGCAAGGTCATTTTTAAAAACATAAATTATCATTGCTATAGCATCACTGAATACCACGTCATGGAAAATTAGTTCACTGTATCGTTATAATCCATTCTTCATCATGTGCTTCATTAAAATTTGCTCCTGAATAGTTGGTTACTCGCGAACTTGATTGCTTTCAATACGGTGTATTCTGCCAGACTGATGCAGCGCCAATGCACTTGGTGTGCTGTCGCAATCAGTCGCTGGCGTATTTCCTCTTGTTGTTCGGTGTCCAGAATTGGCAGCGGTTTGGACTGTACGTGGCACAGTTCTTTGAGTTTACAGGCCTCATATAGTACATTTGTCTTCAACTTGCCCCAGGCATGTGTAACATCAGTAGACGTCAGCAGGTCCAAGTTCTGGATGCCAGTCCTATTAATAAAATGAAAGAAACCCCAATTAAGACTCAAGATAGCTTCTGCTACATTGCAGTGCTGCGAAATAGATTACTTGGGAAGCACGTGTCGAGCATGTTTTGCACAGTCGCACGTAAAGTTTTACTGGTTAGTAACCTGTGATTTTGGCTCACTTTCTGAGACATTCCTGTTACACAGTTATCTTGAACATTTTCTTGCGCACGACAATGCTCCCAGTTTTGAGAATTTATTTTGCTCTGTATAAATGAGCCTTTAGCAGTGATTCTGGCATAAACCAAACAGCATGAAGAGACCACAGTGAACCATAAAATTTTTTTCACTCATTTGTAACTTTAGCTACTCATACAAACTATTTATGTGCAGTCAGTCTTGAGCTGCTTGAATGCGAAGAGGCAAAAAAATGCTGCGAAAGGTTTTCGCAAAAATATTTTTGGTGGTGCAGCTTCTGGCACTACCATCAGAGTTTACGAACAATTTTTGTTGAGACAGTAGCCCCATTGAATCATACTAGAGGCACCAGAAGCATCTGTGCATTTGAATTCTGGCTGCTGCAACATTAAAAGCCATAAGCCGAAAGTGGCGAAGTGAAAATTAGAACCGCCTCTAGTGTTTGTTTGTTTTCGAGTTTTCGACACCATGGATTCGAATAGTGTGTATACTATGCCTGAGAGTGTAAGAAGGACAGTTGCTGTAAGAGCCAATGCTTGTGATAGCGATTAATCAGTATCATCATTTAATAGTGATTGCTAATTTTTGCATGCCTTTTTGTAACCTGTTTGATTATGACCATGTGGCTACGTGAACTTGCAAATGTCTGTATCATGAATATATATTGTAGGGTGATGATAAATAAAAGCTGAAAGTTGGCGCCTGTTCATGTTCATTCTTTCCATGTACCTGCCGAGATTATAAGCACATACAAGTTTTACTTTCAAGTCTGAACCAAAGCGCACACCTACAAGTTTCATCGCTGTAGAAAATATCGATGGAAGTTTAGATCGCGTTGTTTTTCCATCTGGTTGCTTGGTTGGTGTTTTATACAATTGAATAAATTCAGAAAACTGCTCCTTGCCTATTCACATGTAGCAACATTGCAATCATATGTTTGCAACGCTCAGAGTTTCCGGCCTTGCAGGAGCAGTGGCCTTGCAGAAGAAAGTAGGTTATGCACATAAGCCAGCTTTGAGAACATGGTAACACTCTTCCAAATAAAGATTGCACTACTGTGTTAGTCTCCTAGGCTCAGAAAGGAAAGCTGCTTCCAGATAACAGCTGGCAACTGTCAAACTTGGTCCACCCTATCCTGACATGCACCTTAACCACCAAAAGTTTACCTAAAAATGGTTTAATTGGGTCAGTTATAAAAGCATAAAATCTGCAAACTGATTTTGGGTATTGATACTACTGCGGTTTTGTTAACAACAAAAAATTTTGTTGCTTTGAGTAACGTTTCATTATTTAGGGGCGCCATAAATATAGAGGGCTGAAATTCAGTTAAGAACACTGCTTGATCACTTGCATCATACACACAGTTTATCGCCGCTGTGCATGAATTTTGAGTGTTTATAGTTTGACAAAAATACAATAAACTTTTGAAGTACAGAGTTGCAGCTCGCAATTGAGGAGAAAATGGCAAGGTGCAACCTGTTTCATAATCAACGGAATAACAGAAATAAGTTTTCACCGTAACGTACACCAATTATTGCTTGGGTTTCGGCTATTCGCGGCGCTTATTTTCGAACCCACGTTGGTTGTACGATAGTACTTTCAACCCCACCCCTAACATCTTGCTTTGTTTTCGTTGCTCAGGCAGGCGAAACAGAATAAGCAAGTTTCCTGGGCGACACGCTTAAGCGCACGTCCTTCACCTCGCAGGCTCATTGCATACGAACGTAACAGGGAACGTAACAGGGTCCGTAGCTCCGTGCCGTCACTAGCTATCTAATCTCTATCTTATATCGTGTACTAACTACCTTCGATCATAATCCAATTTGCAAACGAGAACAGCGTACTTTTTCTGGCCTACTCCGAAAACTCACACAGCCATATCGTCATTTTCAGAAACTGTGCAGTAAGATAAGCGCGTACGCACTTCTTGTTCGTGACGGCACTATGTCGAGCACGTGCGCATTACTTATTGAGCATGCTAGTCATCGATATTTACATCGGGTATGTGACGGTTCGGTGTAGACATATGCGCAGCCACTGTGACCGCATAAAGCTCACGTAGTACGTACCTTGATGCGACTTTTCACGTCGAAAACGAGCTCCAGCTCATTAGCCTTTCCTCGAACATGGGACGTTTGCAGGCAGAGTCCTTGAATGGCAACGGCATCAATGGTGCATGCTTTGACGCCACAACAAATAAGGTGGCCGGGGTTCAAAACCTCTTCTCCCTCGTTGAGACACCGAATTCTTTTTCCAGAAGCTTCGAGGTGTGCCATAATATTCGCTAGTGATAGCTGCTTTGTAAAAAGCAGCGGCATTTCACAGCCGTTCAGAATCAACTCTGACAGAGACCAGAAAAGGCCGGCATGCTACAACACGCTACGTGCAGTAAACAAGTTGATCTTCTATTGGTCCTCCATCTTGAATTGCCACGCGCGCCACATATCGTTCGTGTGCATTGCGAATACAAAAATCGGCCCGAGTTTTGCATGCGTTCATTTTCTCGACGTTTTCTCGTCGTCACACCCTGGCAACGCTTGTCGTGTTTCTGGAGCATTGACTCTGACAAGACTTCCAGCGGTGGCACGTGGTGTGTCACAGTAATGGCTCATTCACATAGAAGGCGCTGCGGCAAAGCAGCCAAGCGGGCTTATCAAGCGGCGACGCAGCGAGCAGGTGAACCTGTTCAGACTGCGTGCCTCTTTCGGCTTGCCGCGCGACAGAGGAGGCGCGCATCTCGCGCTTTTGCGTGCGTGTCGCTATGACGCGGCAATGCTTCTCCCAAATTTACTACAGTGCCACCACTGCGCCTTCGCTACGTGCCATTCTGATTGGCTGCGGCAAAGCGGCGAGCTTCGGCAGGCGGCAAAAATTTGTTGCGAGAGCGATCGCCCTTGCCACCTGGCTTTTCTCCCGCTTGCTCCACCCGGAGAGGAGGATTTTCCCGCCTTCAGCGTTGCCGCCTCGCTGCTTTTTCCGCCCCGCCTTTAGTGTGAACGAGCCTTGAGAATACACAATTCATGCCAGCCTCTCCAAACGTGCGTGCATCTTTCAGAAACAGGAAACAGACTACCGAGAATGCCCAAACGACCCAACACTGATGGCGTACGTGCATGAACAGGCAAGAGAACTTGCCTGCGCATGACGTATTGCTTATTTGTTATTTGATCTTCCAGCTTCAATAAAGAAAATGGCACGGGTGAAATTAAGATTGAGACGGCTAGGAAGAAATATTTAGAAGTTGGGGTTGTCACAGCAGAGTTTCGCTGCTCGTAACGAATCGATGTGAAAAATCATCAAGGTGCAAAGCATCTCTTTGGACACGCAATGACTTCCAGGGTTCAACTTTATTGTCTAATGTCACCCCATGAAAAGCGATATAAAAAATAAATTGCACAAAAAACAAAAGCCACGTGCACACAGGGCGACCTCATGTTCCGCACTGACCGCCGCATTCAGGTCTTCCGGGCGGCTATTCAATCCCGTCTGCGGGACACTAGATGACTGTATATATATATATATATATGCTGCTCACCGCATACGTCACTGTCCTCCTCTTCTGCTGCCTTGTTTACTCTCCCCATCCTTTGGGAGACGCTGAGACGTGCTCCCATTTTAAGGCAACAGAAAAAGTCACAACTTCGCCACAAAGGTAATGCAATAAACACGATAGCAACAAATTAGAAGGTCACGCGCAGATGAAAACGTGCCCTTTGTTTCTCACACACAAATAACGCACAAAACGTACTTTCAGGTACACATGAACCCGAATATAAGCGTCTCAGTTGTTACTTCGCTGTGTCTGTAAAACGCACTCTTTTCGTAAACGGAGACTGCGCTACGAGTGCAGTGATATTTGTGCGCTCGGTAACTAAAACAAAATCGTTCCGGTAAAAGCAGAAGGCCAACAAAGACCTACGATCCTTCACACCGCGAAATAAGGGCGCGCGCCCCCGCGTCGCGACGATTTTGCTACACGCGCTCATTGCGCCATTCTGCTGGTAATGGTGAAAACAGGCTAGTCCCCATTCCTCGAGATCCCCATCAGCAGCGGTAAACGGTAGATATAAAGAGCTTGCCATTTGGAGATTCAAGGAGGCCGGGGCTCCTCCGTGGCTTCAAAAGTGCAGAAAGGAGTGGGATGAAAAGATAAAAATGATGACAATGTAGTGTGGTTTCCGCATGCTGTATCAAGCTCGAAAACAGGAAAGCGAGCTCAGGGTGGAGCATTTAGATTTAGTGATAATTGAAACAGAAACCCTTGGGCTTATTTGCAAATCAACTGCAGGGCGTCAAAAACCAAGTTGAATGCCATTAAGAATGATTGATTGATTTGTGGGGTCTAACGTCCCAAAACCACCATATGATTATGAGAGACGCCGTAGTAGAGGGCTCCGGAAATTTTGACTACCTGGGGTGCTTTCACGTGCACCCAAATCTAAGCACACAGGCCTACGACATTTCCGCCTCCATCGGAAATGCAGCCGCCGCAGCCGCGACTTGAACCCGCGACCTGCGGGTGAGCAGCCGAATACATTAGCCACTAGACCACCGTGGCGGGGCAATGTCTTGAAGAGGATAATTATAAAGGGGTGATTATTCGCGCAAGAGCTGAGAAATACCTTGTGGGTGAAGTCTCGACAAAGGGAGTTTTGCTGATGGAAAGGCATACGCTCGAGCCCCCGAAATACTAGAAATATAATTGAATGGGAAAATAATTAGAAAACATAAAGATACTATGAAATACTTTGAAATCTACCATCAAGAATTGCTTATTTATCGTGAGCCGATGAAACACGGTTTTGTAGATCTTGACAGAATTTCCGACACTAAGTGCTGAGAACGCAAGTACATTAGAAATGTCTATTAAGTACATTAGAAATGTCTATTAGTATAAAAAAAAGTGAGAGGGCTATCCAAAATCTTGGCATGGGCAAGTCGCCCGGCCCAGATGGCCCGGTCCAGATGCCGCCTTTTAAAAAGCGTTCAAGAAAGGTATAGCTGCAGCACTGCATGAGATTTTTTCATAGTCTTTTGATTCAGGGCTTCTGCTTTCATCGTTTAATCGTGTGCACACCGTGTTGATTTCTAAGGAAAAAGAGCAACGTGTTTTACGCAGAGTGACAGGTACAGGCCAATCACGCTGACGCGGAATATAAGGTGTTCATGAACGTACTGGCTAGGAGATTGCAAAGAGTTATACAAAAGTCATCGGACCCCATCAGACTTGTAGCATCAAACGCAGGAGCATATTAAACAAATATTCATGTCACCAGGGGCATTCTGGAGTATTGTGATGCTGTTCTTTTGAAAGTAGACATGTTACAAACTGATCTAGCCAAGGCTTTCAACATAGTTCCACAAAATACACTCTTCACGCTAACTGAGTACGTTGTTCTCAGTACGATCATAAATAAAGGTAATACACAGCCACACGAAAGTTCAACCACAAATTTATTGTGAATGGAGAACTCTCACAGCACATACAAGTACTTGCCTCTGTGCGCCACAGGTGTCCTCTAAGGCCTTTACTTTTTGCTCTATTTTTGGAACCACTCTGTCAGGAAGTAACTAAGCACCCAGGGATACGTGGTTCCAAGTTGCAGTCATGTGAATGGCGTGTTATGGCATGCGCAGACAATATTGCTTTTTTTGCTGTTGATAGAGATTGTCGCTTTGTTTTCGGAAATTTCTGAAAGGTTTTGCGATACGAGTGGAAGTTTGAGAACAAAGAAAAAAAGCGTTGGTTTATGGCATGGTTATTGCGACCTCACGCACAGTTCCTTTGGAAATATTTAGTGGCTCACAACACCTAGTCGTTACCAAGGGGTACCAATGGACAACAAGACAGTGAAGCGTTTTGGCTTGAAAGGCGGAGGAACTGCGCGTGACAGCTGAAGAATCGGGCTGTCGGGACTTATTCATTTTCTCTCAGTCAGCTGTATATAACGTGTTTATGGCTGCTAAAATCATGTTCATTATACAAACCCTTAGGTGTACGCGTAAAAGCATCCATAAACTCCACAGGGTATCCGATATGTTGCAACCCGCGTAGGGGTCATGGCGTCGTACACCCGCTAGCTCGTAACTCACTGCCTCCCTGATCCACAGGGTTTTGGCCACATTCATCTGGAGCTTCACATAGGTGCGAACATCTAGAACGAACTTGTTTCGACGTGTTTATCAAGGAGGGCTGTTTTTGTGGCACTTGTTTCTTAACCAAGTAATCTCACGTTTCATGCTAATAAGACACCAGAGAGATGCATTTTTATGTTCTTTATTTCAAACAACGTTAGCACACCACATGCCTGACTTCTTTGTATCTTCAGACTGGCAGGGACGACGCACCTTGTCACCGTTCTTGCACGAAGTTGTGTTCTCATATCGATTCTTAAGTGCAAGGTTTTTGATGGATTACCTAACTGAAGGGAAAAAAAGCGCCTTAGGAAAGACCTAATACAGAATGTTTTTCCTGTGCGCCTTTACTTTTCGATGTATAGAAAAATCTTATGCGCAAGACGTACTAAAGCGAGTGAAAAACACGGGGACACCACCCAATGTCAAAACTTTATTTTTCAAACTCCATACGGGAACCTTGCCCGTGAAAACGTGGCTTGAGGAGAGAGGAATGTCTGTACCATATGAAGCAGCTGTTTCCTCTGTAATTAACGTGAAAGCTGTTATCAAAGTGCGAAATGCGTATCTGAAGACGGACTGCGTTGAACGTTTGATATTTTCGTTTCATAGTTAGCACACATGAAACGTGCGTCATGAGTAATTTTCAGATTAACTTGACCTGTAGCCAAAGAAAAAAAGATCCTCAATGGCTCAGTGGTTAACGCCAGCACACACGATTCAGAGGATCCAAGTTCGATTCCGTGCGCCGGGGTCTTTCTTTTGATTTTTTTTCTTTCTTGCACTTTCGTACATAGAGATACGTATACATATGCGATGAGGGATGGCAGTGCCGACGCCGACGCCGATAGCAAAATTCAGCCGCGAGTGTTCAATCAATTGCAATCGCAATAACAGCGCTTGAAAGTTGTCTTGGAATAGAGTAGCATAGGGCGCCATCTACCTGGCTAGCAACCAATGTTTTCGCGACGAAGCCGTAACTTCTTTTTTCACGTTACTTGTTTAAAGGAACTGTCTACCATCCTTCTATGTTTCTCATTTTTGTGGCGCAATAAAAAGCGTCCTAACTCAAGTGTGCAACGTTGTAGTGGTTTCTTTTGAAGATATGTAAAAATTGTTGAAACCCAATTTTTATCTGCGTCAAGTCTCCTTCAATTGGTGAGATGAATAACCACGACTCTTCAGTCGGTGGAGGCATTCACAATGACGAAGTCGAAAAATGAAACCACGCACGGTTTTAGCAGACTTCATGAAGTTTCGTTTTCTAATAAAACAAATACCTTTGTGGTCGATTAGAAATAACACACGTGTAAAATCTGACTGCGCATGCTGCGCTCGTAGCACACTAGTGGCCATTTCGCTAGCTCCGCATATACAAAATTTGGTATGACGTGAAGTGAATAGACGAAGAAAGTCAATGACACGTCCAACAAGATAATCATGACATGTGTGTCATTTGAAACATGACTACATGCTACGTTTATAGAGTGCTAGCGGCCATTTCGCCAACTCCACATATACCAAATTTGGTAATATGTGACGTGAATGAACAACGACGGTAAATTACACTTCCAAACATGATAATAATGACATGAAAGCCTTGTACGGTGTTTTTACGTTTTTCTCATAACGCTGGGCTGATTTTAAACTGACATATCAACCTTCCTTATTTTTCGTTTGCATATCATCGATATTATCAATAGTTTTGAGGAGGTCAGCACTGAAACGTTCGAAATGATCGCTTGTGAGCTATCAACAGAACCAGCCTGCTCAGTGACCGTGGAAACCTCATGATATCTTGCACGACCACGTGACGAATAATCAACAGCTTGCAGTGACGTCAGTGTACACTATAAGTACCGAAACTAGCTTTGAAGAACCTCTTCATAGCAAGACAGTTACAAGAAAGCAAAACAGAATACGCTGTAATTACTTTCCCATAGTGCCCTTAAGCTTATCTAGCCATTTATAGAGAGGTTAGCTTAGAAGGCAGCGTTTCTAGGTTGAAGTCGCAACTGCAAGTTTTCGGGTCAGTACATACATTTTACAATGTCGTGCAGGTCGTCGACATCAGCCCCCATGAAGAAAGTGACCTTGGGGCTGTGGCTCTCGTGTGCGCTCACCTTGATGCAATTGGTGAGTGGGGCTAGTAGGCAACAGCGACTGGTGGCCGTGTCACTGGACGTGCGTGAGAACAGGCTGGTCGCGCACAATGACTCGAGCGCCAAGGACGTTATCGCCGTGTGCGCATTCAGTGACAGCCGACTAGACTTCGGGTAAGTCTCGCGATGTGCTTTGCCGAAGGTAATGCCCAACGTTACTAAAATAAACTCAGTATGGAAGCTCCGCCGGAGACGCCGGCCGCGTGACGGTTGCGAGAACTATTGGAGCAGCTGTACGATTTTGCTCCCACGGCTTGGGGTGCGAGTGCTGTGATCAGCGGCAGCGACGTGCGAGCACCTAACACGATTGGTGCACAGTTTCGCCACGTCACTTCTGCGCCTGTTTTTGGCACTGCGTAGTTTCTTGTACAAAAACACGTTTGTCATGTATGAGGCATAGTGAAAAGGAGCATATTTTTTTACAGTCAGTGAGGTACTCCCGCTAGCTTTGTTCCAGGCTCTAACCTCTAGTTCACATTGAAGCATCCGCTTTCTATACAGCGAGTGAGGGAGTGAGATTGACTTTATTGAACATATTCTGAGGAGGCTGAGAAGTGGTGATTCCGATCCCTAATTCAGACTGAAGGCTCTGCCCAGAATGGCGTTTGCAGCCGAAGGCTTGTAGCGATGTCCCAGGCCCTCTGGACCGCCTGTAGTTGCTGCTTGTATTTGTCCTTTTGAGGGCTTCCCTAAGCCTCTTGGGTATTTAGTTGTGCTGCGCTGTGGGTAGGGCACATCCAAAGCATGTGTTCGAAATGGCAATAGGAATGGTTGCATATGGAGCCTGTGGGTGGTGTGTCGGGGTCGACTTGGTGTAAGACGGATGGTATTATGTACCCACGTGTTTGCAATCTTCTTAGAGTTAGAGCTTATGCATTAGGTTTTGGGTTCGATGCTGGGAAGGCACATCTTTTGCCCCGGTAATGTGAAGTGATGTCGTGGTATGCGAGTGCTCTGTCCTGGCTTCAGAGATTCTCGTACAGCCCACTCTTCAAGGGGTCGTTGTCCGCGGCGCGGCGTGTGTGCTCACGTGCCAGGTGGTTGACTTCTTCGTTGGGATTGCAGTTGTCGGGTCCCGGTAACTGTCCCATTTGGGCTGAGAACCAGGATACGTAGATTTGAGCTTTCTCTTCTTCAATAAGGAATTTTTTGCTCTCGTACACTTTGGCGTTGACGGTCAGTTTTCCAGTGCTTCTAGCTACTAGGCCAGCCGCGAATGGTCGTGTCACCGTCTGGGAGTCTTTGTACATTGTGGGATGGGCTTGGCAGCTCTGCAAGGCTAGCGCGATTGCCATTTTCTCTGCTTCGTCGACGTGGTCTGTTTGGACAGTTGCCGTGTTATTGATGTTTCCGTCTATGTCAACAACAGCTATGGCAAATGCCTTTCTGCCGCAGTAGCGGGTGGCATCAAGAAAAAGCTCGTGGGTGTTGTGTTTTTTTTGCCTTTCTTGTGAACGCCCTCGCTCTGTCCTTCCTTCGGCCTTTGTAAACGTTGGGTGAATGTTGCGAGGTATTGACTCAACCCTATTGTGTTTGCTCACGTCATTGCTAAGTGTGGTTCTTTTGTCTGGTTGTGAAATTGGGCAAATGCCCGCGTCTCGTAGGATGAGATGGCCTGCCTGCGTCAACGACAGGCGTGTGATCTGTGCCACTCTCTGAGCCTCTAAAACTTTTGCGGCCGTGTTGTGCAGTCCGAGTTGCTCGAGTTTCTCGTTGCTCGTGCTATTGAGTAAGCCGAGTGCCGTTTTCAGTCCCTTGCGGAGCATGGAGTCGATCTTCTTGATTTCAGCCTTCGTAAGTTTCAGAAACGAGAAAGCGTACGCTACGTGACTTACGAGAAACGCGCGAAACGCCTCCATGATGCTGTTTTCTAGGAGGCCTGCTCTCCGGGCTATTCTAGCATTGCCTCTTGCAAAATTGTTCGTGCTTTTTTCAAGGCGCTTGATTGTCCTTGTTGTGACCCTCCTTGGCGCTTAACGCTAGCTCTAGTACCTTGGCATTATATACTTGTGGTATCATTGGGTTCTTCTGAGATTTGAGCAATACTTGCTGCTCCTCTTGTCCGAATTTTGTCGAGGATGAAAGAGCGTTAGAGTACATTTAATGGGGGAGAGTGGGAGTCCAGTTGGCTTAAGAAATTTTTCGGGTGTAGTCAGTTCTTGTTAAAGGATTCCTTCCAAGGCACCATATGAGTGACCACATGGGACCCATATGGTAATATCATCAGCGTGTATGGCATGGTGCACGGATGGGAATTGAGAGAGATTCTCCGAGAACCTGTGCATCGCAATATCAAAGATTAATAGAGAGAACACTGACCCTTGTGGGGTGCCGATATTTCCGAGTCATTCGGGTTCGCCGTATTGCTCTCTTATGCGTATGATGGCGGTTCTGCTCACCAAAAGGCTTTATTGTAGTTGTGGAATTCCTCGCCAAAGTTCATGTGCGATATTTCTCCCAGTATGTGTTCATGTTTACGGTGTCAAAGGCCTTTGCCAGGGCCAGGGCTATTAGGGCTTTGGACATGTGGAGGAGCCCGTAACATACGTGTTCTCGTAACATCAATATGTCGTCCTGTGTGGAGAGTGCTTTGCGGAAGCGAATGATATTGTGTCGAAAGAGCCCATTGCTATCAATGTGGTCAGTCATACAGATGAGAATTTTTTGCTCAGCTACTTGTTAAACGCAAGATGTGAGTGATATGGGCCTTAAGTGATAGATGAACAGCGGTTTTCCCGGTTTCGGTATGTGTGAAACCTTGGCACTACGCCAATTTCGTGGCACGGTACCCGTTTCCCATGCCTCATTTATCTTCTTAGTAATGATTACGATTGTTTTATCGTCTGAATTCTGTAGCAGTTTATTGTCGATGCTATCTGGCCTTGGCACCAATCTGCCGTTCAGTTGCTGTAGAGCGTACTACATTTCAGCTTCGCTGAACGGTTCGTCTAGCTTTTCTTGCGGTCGACATTCATATGAGGGATTTTCGTTTTCCCAGGCTACTGCTTTGCTTTCCAGTGGAAGATATTTTTGGCCTAGCGTTTTCAGGAGAGCTTGGGATCCACCAATGTCCTGGGCGTGCTTGTGCACAAATCGTTCAATTTGCAGCTGGGTGCTGCCTCTCGTTGGTTTGTCGCTGTCCACCATAAGGTGGTTGAGCAGCCCTCAATTGCTTCCCCTCCGTAGTTTGCCATCTGCTTCGTCACATGTGTTGTTCCACTGCTGGACGCAGAGCGTTTTGGCGCGAGTTTCGATTTTGCGGCCAAGGTCGGCTATTTTCGTGCCTAAGTGACTGTTCAGCTTGTTTTACGCCACGCTTTTTTAGGCCATACTTTTTCTGCCGACACTGACCAGGTGGGAGTCCATGACCTGGATGGATTCATCAGTCTCGACTTCTTTGGTGATCTGATTCGCTGACATTTTTAATTAATTTAGGAGGGTTTCATACGATTGTTCTGCACTGCATTCTGCTCCTTTATTTTACGGAACTGGTCCCAGTCTGTGACTTTGAATTTTCTTTGCGCTTTCACCTCATTCTCAATGGTAATTTCAGGATGCAGTGGTAGCTAAATAGGTCCTTAACGAGGTTATCCCAGGTGGCTTGACGTTCGGTTACTGTTGCTCGGTTACTGCTGCTGCTGCTGCGCGGCTGCTGGTCTCGTCCCCGACTGGACTCTGAAGCACTCCCGAGATGACAGGCGGTTGTCGGATCCCAACAGGATCAAGGGGCGCTCTCTGGAACGAAAACGCCCTCTGGATAGGGAACGCCCGCTAGATCAGGATCTCCCCCTGGATGAAGAACGGTGATAGACGCTTGAAGCGTTCTCCCGTCTTGACACCTGGTTGTGGCAGGTTTCCTTGAACAGGACAAATGTTGGCGCGTGTGGACGTTGTTGTGCTTGCCACCCTTGCTTTCTGCATCTTCTTCTCCTGCTCACTATGTGTGGAATGTGGAAGCATCTTTTGCATTCGCGAGCTACGGTGAATTGATTGCCATTGCAAAGCTTCCATTCCGGCTCACAGTGATGCACGCAGTCTACTTTTAGCGTTTCGCCGCAGTTGCGAGATTTCTTACTCGTTGCGTTTGTGCGCCAGCAAACATCGGTGCGATGACCGAATCCTGCGCACGTTTTGTAAACATTGACTTGTCGCTTGTAGAGCGAGCAGGGAACCATGGTGGTTCCACACATTACTGTGCTTGGAGCGCGCAACCCGCCGAAGAGGATTGCAACGACTTGGGCCTTTTTAATGCGTCTTGTCTGAAGGGCAGTGGAATTTCGGTCGTCCACAATAACGCATTTGAGCATTGCGTCATCAAGGGAGAGGTCAGCGTTCTCGATGACGCCCTTGCATGTCTTATCGCTCGCGGCCACGTATGCGGCAATTTTGCACAAGCCCTCGTTTTGTGCAGTTTGTGCCCGTTCATGTAGAATGTAACAATATTTTGTTGCGGCGTAGAAATAACGATCATGTTTTGCATCTTGTTAGGGAAGATCGTGTCCTCCCGTGCTTGTTCGTCGGTGATCCTGGCGGCCGTGATGACGGCTCTCGCCAGCAGAACGGGGTCAATTCTGGCTACGTCCAATCCTCCTGGCTACGTCCAATCCAAAAATGCTAGCCACAGGGGCATGTGTTCCTTTTTTGCTATTTCGTTGCACTGCGTCAGTGAGAACAGATGATCTTCCAACCTCCTGTGTTTCTGAAAACCATTCTGCAGTTTCCCCAGCACCCCCTCATCCTCTATCCATGCCTGCATTCTTTCCTTTATAATCTGCATCGCTAGCCTGTAGACCGCTGATGTCACTGTTATAGGACGGTAGTTGCTTATGTCAGTTTCGTCCCCCTTTCCTTTATAGATCATGCTCATCCTGCTAAGTTTCCATTCATAGGGAACTTCTCCATCGATTATTATTTTGCTCACTGCCTCTCTCAAAGTATGATTAGACTTCGGACCTAATGTCTTTATCAGCCTAATTGGAATGCCATCTGGGCCTGTTGATGTACTACTAGGAACCCTTTTCTCACCCCTTTCCCACTCTTGTTGTGAAAATGGAGCCATTGCGCCACTTGATTCATCCTTGTTTATTGTGGTGCATAAAGCAATTCTTTGTTGAAATTTTTCTGTCACCCTTGTTCTTATATATTCAATGTCCGTGCTCTTCGACGCCACCTAGTGGTCCATTACAGCGAGCGAAATTCTCTTGCCGCCAAAGCGCAGCATCATGCGCACTAGACGCGCACCGCGACGCCGAACATGCTATACACCACTGGGCGAACGCGGTATGGATGTGCTGTTACCCGGTTGTTGTCACGGCTTGCGAATGCCACTATGTTAGTTGGTGGTCCAGACGTCGATGATTCTCGTACGCAGGAAGCAAGAAGAAGCAGTACTGCTTACTTTGCTGGCGAGTCGCTCTCTCGCATTGCATGAAGAGCAAAAAAAAAAACGCTGATGCCTGCGGCGTTGGTGGGTTCTTCTAGCTCTGCAAGACAGCAACGAGCTCGGTCACGCCAACGGCCAGCTCGGTCACCTCTTCAACCAAATAGGGACGTGAAGTAGGCACAGAGTGAGTGAAGCTCCCGTTGGTGACAGCGTTCAGTTATTCGCACGGCGAAGAAGGGCTTGCCGCCATTTTTCAAAATTTCTTGACTAGCACTCCTGATAGTCCACAGTGACCACTTGGCGTCAGACGCTGCCAAAATCGGTTCGAGAGTGATCGGCGTGGAGAGGGCCCTTTTAGCGAATTTTGCCACCGCCGAGTAGGACTCGGCACACTTTCGAAGGCCGAAATGGTCAATGTGAACGCGCCTTAACAATGGCGACCGAAATGACGAGTCCGCTTCCCGCAACTTGTTCGTTCGTTGGTGTGCTTAATCATTATTTTATTTGTAAACATGATTACTCAGTGGCGACGGCCAACATAAAAGCTGCTATAAGCAGCTTGAGAACCTCATATATGTAGGCCCTGATCTCTTTTGTACTGCGAGAAAGATGTAGCAGACAAACGACCGTAAGCAAATTCCTGTGTAGTACTGCGCGTTACCCGAGAGTTTATACCATCGTTCAAAAAACTATAATTCTATTTCATTATTATTATTATTATTATTATTATTATTATTATTATTATTATATCACGCTTAAAGTGACCTGTATTAGGCCTCGAGGGCACGAAGAAGGGACGACTCTCAAGGCACAGATCAACAGCTAGCCGAGTTACCACAACCGCTGAAGAAGATGAACAATCATGATGATGAACATGTATGAAGAAGGTGGATGTGTTTAATGAATAAACACACTAACCACCAACCTCCCCCCACGCAAAAGCGGGCCACAGTTTAAAGCGGAGAAGAATGCCTGTGACAGGCTTCATGCGTGACACGTTGAATATATCGGCTGCGCAGCAGTGGTTGGCCGCTAGAAGAAAAGCGAGTGCAACGCGATAATTGACCGGAGACGTTTGCTTCGAGACAGTGTAGGGGCCAATGAAGAATAATTAAAATTTGTCGCACAGACCAGCGCTGCGAATGGGTGGAAGCGGCAACTCATCGCCAAGGCTGAAGGACATTTCACGATGAGATGGATCATAGTGAAGCTTCCGATCCTCAGCTGGTCGAGGTAAAAAGCGCAAAAACATAGACAGAGTAAAGGAAGAACTCAAGACGAGCGCTGTTGCTTTGCTGCAGCGTTGACGCCGGTCAGCTGGCAGCAATGACGCCGACCTGACATATTTTTCACTGGAGGATGAAGATAGTTTCAGAGGCACAAAGAAGTACGAAACATCTCGGAAAAAAGAAGGGGAGCAACCGTGAACGAGGTAGAACGGGGAGCATTCAGATGTGCGCTGAACACAAGTATTGTACGCAAAAGAAACAAATGGCAATATTGCGTCCACGTTTCTGTGCTCCTGGTAGATTTATATGGCTATCATATCTGAGAGCGTGGATAAAAACGTTCTGTCAGCCCGTTTATTTCTGAGTGGTAACTGGGCTTGTTTTGGGGGTGCATGGGGCCAGAGGCCTTGAGCACTACTGAGCACGGTCACTTAGAATAAAATGAGGAGCACCGTTACGAACGATTGTTGCTCGGAGAACAAAGTCGGCAACATCCGATGCTGATGCAGATGGCGTGAAAGCAGTTTCAGCATAGCGTGTCAAATAGTCGACAGCTGTAACTATGCATCAATTGCCCGTGGCAGTCATAGAAAGCGGGCCATTTAGGTCAACGCTGACTGTCTCAAATGGGTCCATCGGACACGGAAGTGATCTTAATGTCGTTACGGTCAGTGGCCATTCTGGCTTGGTAGCTTGTGTGCATCACGGCCTGTTACCTCCGCGAGATTGCGTGCTATGACTGGTCGGAATTTAGATCAAGAACTTATGCTCGGCACGCTTGCCGTAAGCGCTGGTTTTCCCGTGCTTAGGTTCTGAGAAGCAGCCGCTACAGATGGGTTGGCTACCATCTTCTCTAGGCTCGAGAACCTCTGGTCAGCTTTGTAAGTGTAAGTCTTGAAGTTTTCCATAAATTTGGCAAGCGTGTTCGCCAACGCATCAATTTCGTCTTGGAGTTTAGTTATCGCAGACTCTGCGTTTGTCAGTGGGGCTTCTTTATCGCTCGAGGCCATCTCGATCTCCTCCGTCGTATCGCTGTCACTGTCTACGCCTTTGCGTTTGTGCGTGTTGTGGATCATTTGTTGTGAGCGAGTGGTCGGTGGTACCTGTGAGCTCGACTGGTTAATTAATTGGCCGCTCTCTATGCTGTCTATTGAGGCCCGGAGTTCTTCAAGCTCCTACGTGAGGCCCCTGTTTTCTTTTCAAGCGCTAGTATGCGAAAATCAGAAGCATGCTCTGGCTGTGCCTTACCTTTGGGATGGCTACTTGGACTTCGTCATGCTTTTTTATCCCTGCTGGTCCAGGAGCCATTGTTCGGCTACTGCTGCTGCTGCGCGGTTGCTGGTCTTGTCCTCGACCGAGATCTGGAGCACTCCCGAGATGACAGGCGGTTGTGGGATCCCAACAGAGTAAAGGGGCGCCCTCTGGAACGAGAACGCCCTCTGGATCGGGAACACCTGCTGGATCAGGATCTCCCCCTGGTTGGAGAACGGTGATAGATGCTCGAAGCGTTCTGCCATCTTGACACCTGGTTGTGGCTGGG
Source organism: Rhipicephalus microplus (assembly GCF_043290135.1). Taxonomy (NCBI): domain Eukaryota; kingdom Metazoa; phylum Arthropoda; class Arachnida; order Ixodida; family Ixodidae; genus Rhipicephalus; species Rhipicephalus microplus. Next base: position 21,833,105 of record NW_027464585.1, on the reverse strand, counting down.
TACCTTGAACAGGACAAATGTTGGCGCGTCTTGACGTTGTTGTGCTTGCCACCCTTGCTTTCTGCCTCTTCTTCTCCTGCTCACTATGTGTGGAATGTGGAAGCGTCTTTTACATTCGTGATCTACAGTGGGGTGACTGCCATTGCAAAGCTTGCATTTCGGCTCACAGTGATGCACGCAGTATACTTTTAGCGTTTCACCGCAGTGTTGACGTTTCTTTCTCGTTTGAGCGCCGGCAGACATCGGCGCGATGACCGAATCCTCCGCACGTTCTGGAAACAATGACTTGTCGCTTGTAGAGCGAGCAGGGAGTCATTGCGGTTCCACACATTACTGTGCTTGGAGCGCGCAACCCGCCGAAGAGGATTGCAACGACTTGGGCCTTTTTAATGCGTCTTGCCTGAAGCGCAGGGGAATTTCGGTCGTGCACAATAACGCATTTGAGCATTGCGTCATCAAGGGAGAGGTCAGCGTTCTCGATGACGCCCTGGCATAGATTATTGTTCGTGGCCACGTATGCGGCAACTTTGCACAAGCCCTGGTTTTTGTGCAGTTTCTGCACGTTCACGTAGGACGTACCAATATTTTGGTGCGGCGTAGTAATAACGATGATGTTTTACATCTTGTTGGAGCAGATCGTGTCCTCCCGTGCTTGTTTGTCGATGATCCTGGCGGCCGTGATGACGGCTCTCGCCAGCAGAACGGGGTCAATTCTGGCTATGTCCAATCCTCCTCTTAGTCTCACGATTACCCTGATATGATTTTTGGGTTTACGGGGTAGCCTGGAAGTGGATACCACATGGTGTAGTGCCGATTGACTCATTTTGGGGCCTCTGGGGCGCTTCGATTGCTTGTTGTGCTCGACCGTCCCAGCAACCAGCTTTTCATTCGGTGGAGTCGTCTATCTTCGGGGTGCCAAGGAGTAGGCCCATCCTGGTCCGTCGAAGATCTCCGCGCTTACTTCCATATCTCTACGGTTACGGTGGAAGGCATTTTCAGTGTCTGGTTGTCGGCTGCGGCCTACGGAAAATGATCCAGCAGCTGCCACGTCTGGCTGTGTCCTTGGCTACGTCTAATGGCCGTACTGCTCGCCAACCCTAGGCGTGGTTAGGGTTAGTAGGGACGCTCACGGCTTCGCAACATTAAAGTTCGAAAATATGTCTAAGAGTTCCCTCACTGCCGAAAATAGCGTCTCCACTGAAACCGCAGAGCTTGCTTGTATGAATAAGCACAAAGCCAAGTGATCTTGTAGCAAAAAAAAAGCATTGGCAGCATATCCACGGAGTGAATGATGGAGAGTGCGGCGAAGCATTCGTCCGTCCATTCGTTCTTGCTTCCGTCCGTCTATGCGTTCGTCTGTGTGACCATTCATGCGTCCATCCGTCCATCCATGCGTGCGTCTGTTGGTGCGTCCGTCCCTGCGTTCGTCCATACATCTGTCCCTGCGTCCATTCATGCGTTCATCCATGCTTCTGGCTGTGTGTCCGGTCGTCCATCTATTCAAAACTCCATGTACCCCCATCTCGCATCTTTTCATCATATATTTCATATAAACAAGCACCGCCATCCAGCGGACATTCCAAGGACTAAACGAGAGATGGCACACGCACAATTTGTTACGGCTTGCGCTTCGGGTCTACTTTTCACCTTTAACCACCCCGAGTTTTTGGTATATACTAGTTCACTGTATTCATGGCACTGGCCTAACGCTCGCTAATTGTTTCTAAAACCAAAGAGGTTACGCGCAGCTAGTATAACGTAGCAACACTTTCTTGTCAGATAGTGCTCAATGTACATGCCAATGGCTGCTAATGGGGATCGCAGCGTGTGCGTTAACTAAAAGCCGAATGCTCTTGTCTCTCATTCCCCATTGCCCCACCGCGGGGGTCTAGTGGCTAAGGTACTCGGCTGCTGACCCGCAGGGCGTGGGTTCAAATCCCGGCTGCGGCGGCTGCATTTCCGATGGAGGCGGAAATGTTGTAGGCCCGTGTGCTCAGATTTGGGTGCAAGTTAAAGAACCCCAGGTGGTCTAAATTTCCGGAGCCCTCCACTACGGCGTCTCTCATAATCATATAGTGGTTTTGGGACGTTAAACCCCACATATCAATCAATCAATCTCATTCCCCATTAGCAGCCATCAGCATGTACATTGAGCACTAGTTTTCATTGTTCAACAAAGGACAGAAGAAATTTCTCACCGGCACCAACTTGGAGGACAAAATGTTATACTTGTCACACACTCCAACGGCGACGAGGGACGAACAAGTGCCGCTATAAGGAGCTTCGCCCCTAAAAACGACCGAAAACGTTTAGGAAAGCGGGAGCCGAAGTTTTCATGGATGGATATATAGATATGACTGTAACCTTCAGATCGGGTGGAGGCTAGCGCCACCAAGCTGTAATACTTAATGAACTAAAAACTAGATTTATTTTTTCTCTTAAATAGTGAGGTTGAGGATTCGTGCTTTGCAGTGAAGGGTTTAATTTTCACTCGAGCCTTGACTTTAGCCACCAATCAGATAACCTCCTTTTAGTTATTTCTACTGCTCAAAGTCTATTTTGCCCTCACTGTCCCTAAACCCCAGTGCTTTGAAAAACTCTGCGCCATCAACCTGAACTACAGGGTGAAGCCCTTTACAGAACAATTTCAAGTGTTCGGCAGTTTCTTCCTCTTCACACGCACTGCATATCGTGTCTACCCATTCGTATTTGGCCCGATATGTCTTGGTTCGCAATACTCCCGTCCTGTCCTCAAACAGTAGAGAACTACCCCGAGTATTATCATAGACCCTTTCCTTGGAAATGTCTTGCTTAAAAGTTTGACAGATCTCTAGTGCGGACTTCTTAATCATGCTAATTCTCCACATACCAGTCTCAGCTTCCTTCACCTTCGTCTTAACCGATAATTCTTTTTGGTTTGGCCCCCCCTGCTCGTTTTCAAAGTATTTACCAGTCAGTTTTCTGGTTCGCTTCCGCCATTTTGTATCGACATTCTTAATGGACAAGAAGCTGAATACCTTCCCAGCCCAACGCTCCTACCCCATTTTTTTCGATTGCTTCTCAAATTTTATCTTGCTACTAGCTTCCGTGCCCTCAAATGATGTCCATCCCATATCACCTTGTACTCCCTGATTATGTGTATTCCAGTGAGCTCCTAAGGCAAGCCTACCTATTCCAAGCTGCCTAATTTCTAATCTTGCTTTAACCTCTGATCTCATGCACAAGACCGCAATGCCGAACGTCAGACCGGGAACCATGACCCCTTTCCATATTCCTCTCACAACATCATACCTATTGTCATTCCACAGTGCCCTGTTTTTCATTACCGCTGCGTTCCTGTTACCTTTAGTCGACACGTATATTTTACGTTCCCTTAGGCACTCGGCCCCATTGTTTATCCATACGCCCAGATATTTTATTCATCTGCTATATCTAGCGTGACCTCTTGCATTATAAGCTCACTACCTTCATTGTCAATAAAAATCATGACTGCTGATTTTTTTATTGAATTTGAAATCTAACCTATCTCCTTCATTACCGCAGATGTCCACCATTCTCTGGAAATCTTTCTTGTTCTCGGCCATTAGCGATATATCATCTGCGTACATCAATGCTGGTAGTTCATCAATGCCTGTTCAATGAGTTTTCCTTGTTTGACGAAAGAGAGGTTGAAGCCCAGTCCACTTCCCTCTAATTTGGCGTCTAATCCTTGTAGGTACATCATGAATAATAATGGTGACAGGTGACACCCCTGCCTAAACCCCCGTTTTACCTCTGGAGGATTGGATACCTGTTTTTCTCACTTTATAATTACCTTGTTACCTTTATAGATATCCTTTTAAAAATTAGTGACTACATCTCCCACGCCTAGTGTGTCCAGTATTCCCGACAATTCCCCTCTAACCACGTTATCGTACGCTCCCTTGATGTCCAAAATTGCTAGCTACAGGGGCCTGTGTTCCTTTTTTGCTATATCGATGCACTGCGTCAGTGAGAACACATTGTCTTCCAACCACCTGTTTTTCCGAAACCCATTCTGCAGTTCCCCCAGCACCCCCTCATCCTCTATCCATGCCTGCAGTCTTTCCTTTATAATCTGCATCGCCAGCCTGTAGACCACTGATGTCACTGTTATAGCACGGTAGTTGTTTATGTCAGTTTTGTCCCCCTTTTCTTTACAGATTATGCTCAACCTGCTAACTTTCCATCCATCGGGAACTCCTCCATCGATTATTATTTTGCTCACTGCCTCTCTCAAATCCTGCTTAGACTTCGGACCTAATGTCTTTCTCAGCCTAATTGGAATGCCATCTTGGTCTGTTGATGTACTACTAGGAACCCTTTTCTCAGCCCTTTCCCACTCTTATTGTAAAAATGGAGCCATTATGCGACTTGATTCATCCTTGTATATTGCGGTGCATGAAGCACTTCTTTGTTGAATTTTTTCTGTCACCGTTGTTCTTATATATGCAATGTCCGCGCTCTTCGACGTCGCCTAGCGGCCCCCTACAGCGACTGAAATTCTCTTTCTGCCAAAACGCAGCACCGTGCGCACTAGACGCGCATCGCGCCACCGAACATGCTATGTACCACTGGGCGCACGCGGTATGGATGTGATGTTACGCGGTTGTTGTCGCGGCTCGCGAACGCCACTATGTTATTTTGTGGTCCAGACTTCGATGATTCTCGTACGCAGGAAGCAAGAAGAAGGAGTACAGCTTACTTTGCTGGCGAGTCGCTGTCTTGCATTGCATGAAGAGCAAAAAAAAAAGCGCTGATGCCAGCGGTGTTGGCGGGTTCGTCTAACTCTGCAAGACAGCAACGAGCTCGGTCACGCCAACGACCAGCTCGGTCACCTCTTCCACCAAATAGGGACGTGAAGTAGGCAGAGAGTGGGTGAAGCACCCGTTGGTGACTACGTTCAGATATTCGCATGGCGAAGAAGGGGTTGGCCGCCATTTTTCAAAAGTTTTTGACTAGCGCTCCTGATGGTCCACAGTGACTACTTTGGCGTCAGACGCTGCCAAAATCGGTTCTAGAGCGATCGGCGTGGAGAGAGCCCTTTCGGCGAATTTCGCCACCGCCGAATAGAATTCGGCACACTTTCGGAGGCCGAAATTGTCCATGTGTACGCGCCTTAACGCTGGCTACCGAAATGACGAGTCCGCTTCCCGCAACTTGTTCGTTCGTTGGTGTGCTTAATCAATATTTTATTTGTAAACATGATTACACAGTGGCGAGGGCCAACATAATAGCTGGTATAAGCAGCTTGAGAACCTCGTATATGTAGGCCCTGATCTCTTTTGCACTGCGAGAAAGACCTAGCAGACAAATGACCGTAAGCATGTTCCTGTGTAGTCCTTCGTGATACCCGAGAGTTCATATCATCGTTTAAAAACTATAATAATAATAATAATAATAATAATAATAATAATAATAATAATAATAATAATAATAATAATAATAATAATAATAATAATAATAATAATAATAATAATAATAATAATAATAATAATTAGTATTATTATAATAATTATTAATATTATTATTATGATTATTATTATTGTTATTATATCACGCTTCAAGTGACCTGTAATAGGCCTCGAAGGCACGATGAAGGGATGACACCCAAGGCACAGATCAACAGCCAGTCGAGTTACCACAATCGCCGAAAAGATGAATAATCATGATGATGAACATGTATGAAGAAGGTAGATGTGTTTAATGAACAAACACACTAACTACCCCCCCCCCCCCACGCAAAAGCGGTCATCCTGACCGCAGTTTAAAGCGAAGAAGAATGCGTGTGAAAGGCTTCATTCGTGACACGTGGAATATCTCTGCTGCGCAGCAGTGTTTTTCCGCTGGAAGAAAAGCGGGTGCCACGCGATAATTGACCGGAGACGTTTGCTTCGTGACAGTATAGGGGCCAATGAAGCGTAATTAAAATTTGTCACACCGACCAGCACTGCGAATGGATGCAAGCAGCACCTCTTCGCCAAGGCTGAACGACATTTCACGATGAGATGAATCATAGTCAATGTTCCGATCCTTTGCTAGTCGAGGTAAAAAGCGCAAAAAACATAGACAGAGAAAAGAAAGAACACAAGACGAGCGCTGTTGCTTTGCTGCAGCGTTGACGCCGGTCAGCTGGCAGCAATGACTCAGACCTGACACATATTTTTCACTGGAGGATGAAGATGGTTTCACAGGCGCAAAGAAGAACGAAACGTCTCGGGAAAAAGAAGGGGAGCGACCATGAACGAGGTGGAACGCCGAGCATTCATTTGTGCACTGAACAGAAGTATTGTACGCAAAAGAAACAATTGGCAATATTGCGTCCACGTTTCTGTGGTCCGGGTCGATTTACATGGCTATCATATCCGAGAGCGTGGATGAAAACGCTCTGTCAGCCCGTTTGTTTCTGAATGGTAACTGGGGCTTGTTTTGTGGGTGCATGGGGTCAGAGGCTTTGAGCAATTCTCAGCACTGTCACCTAGACTAAGATGAGGAGCACCGTGACGAAAGATTATTGCTCGGAGAACAAAGTCGGCAACTTGCGATGCTGATGCAGATGGCGCGAAAGCAGTTTCGGCATATCGTGTCAAATAGTCGACAGCTGTAACTATGCATCGATTGCCCGTGGCAGTCATAGAAAGCGGGTCATTCAGGTCAACGTTACCTGCCTCAAATGGGTCCATCGGACACGGAAGTGATTGAATTTGTCTGGTGTGAGCTGATGTAGAGAGTTTGCGACGCTGACAAAGTGCAAACGAGGCAACTTACTCCGCTGCACTGGTGAACAGACGCGACCAGTAGTAGCGACATCTGATGCGGTACTAGGTTTTCTGGAAGCCCAGATGTTCAGCTGTCATGTCATCGTAATATGCTTTGCGGACACACGCCCAAAGAGAGTGAGGTAGAACGGGTACCTTGCGTTGACCGTCAAAGTGGCAGATGTGGTGGTAGAACGCAGTTGTCGAGCTTGAATTGCGTCCACTGTGGAAGAAGACGGGCGTCGTGATCCACGAAAACCCGTCAAGGCGAGCCATGAGGTGGCGTCAGTAAGGATTAGTGCGTTGATAACAGTGAACCACACTAGTTCAGAGGAGTCGGGTCCAGTATAGTTAAGGACGAAACGTGCAGAGAAAAGACTTTCGAGACCTCATAGCTTGCGAAATAGATGGCGTCGTTATGAGGATCTGAATGAAGCGGGCAACGCTAAAGCGCGTCAGTGCCTTGGTGTTTTTTCCCGACTTGTATGCAATAATAACATCACATTCTTGCAAACGAAAAATTCGGGGACCAAGGCGGCCAGACAAGTTCTTGAGTGTCGAGAGCCAGCACAACGCGTGATGGTTCATACCCACAATAAAGTGGTGGCCATGAAGATAAGGTCGACACTTTTGTAGAGACCAAATGGCTGCTAGACACTCCTGCTCGGTTAAAGTGTAATTCTTTCCGGCAGGCGTCAATATACGGCTAGCGTATGCGACGACCTTCACGCGTGAAGACATGTCTCGCTGTAGGAGGATACCATCAATGCCATAGGTACTAACGTCTGTATGCGGGAGAATAGGTTTGATTTCGTCGGAAAAAGAAGGAACTGGCTCAGATGTGAGGCCACGGTCCAGTTGGGCAAACGCTGATCCGCATTCACGAGGTCATACGAAGGAAAAGCCTGATATCTGAGCAACTTGTGCAGAGGCAAAGCTTTTGTGGCGAAGTCTCGAATGAATCGACATTAGTAGGAAGCAAGGCTGACAAAACTGTGCAAATATCTGGCGTTTTCAAGATCTACATAGGCATTCAACGCGAAAATTTTGCCTGGATTAAGACAAATGCCGTCCTTGCTTACAATGTGGCTTAACACTTTTATTGTATTGCTCGCAAGTGGCACTTCTTGGTGGCCGTGGAAAGCCACAGTAGATGTGCCATCGCGCATTCCTCATACAATAATTACTATCGCACTATAGTGCAGCGGCGATCTAGACGTTGTCGCTGCCCTGACACGGCCATCGAAGACTCCTGTCATACAAGTGTCTTTTTATGCCAGACCACGGCGCACACATTTTAACTTCTGACAGATAGAACATCTGCGTTCTACGTACTGGATATTTTTATCCTCGTAAGTGGAGATTTTAATGCTCCACGTACGGATTGGGGGTTCCCAACGAGAATATCAGTTTAAAACACCGTGACAGATGCCACGTTTACTCTGTTGAACCACCACTCTGTGTCTACCTACTCTGTGCGTACAACATCTGAAACGTACACTCGAAATTTCACATGGTGGTTGGGTCCTAGGACGCCGCAATGGCGAAAGGAGCCGGATACTTGGGTTAGTGACCATATGCTAATAAATAGTGGTTGTCCAAGAATCTGCATAAGGAAAATGCGACTACGCGTAGCGATCATGCATTGAGATAAATTTTGAGAATCATCATTTCAGAAAGTTCCCACAGAGCCCAAAGAAATTCTTCCCGCTTTGCAAGAACCGCTCCGCAGTAACACTGGCGTGAACACCATTGACGAAGAACAACCTCAACCGGACCTCGCTCTTCTGAGGCTCTAGGCAAAATGATGTGATGTGTAGCTGAATGCACCGAGGAATCCAGATGTGCCAGGTAGCCATGCACATGCCAACCACATAGCAGCAAAAGCGCGTCGGCACAAAAAGCAGCTTTCTAGACAGCAGGGGCGTGAGTGGTGTAAGAAACAGAACCCTTTGGCGTACGTTGCGGTCGATGGAACGCGGTCACAAGCAACGTGACCTTGCAGCGAGTGTTGCGTTGTCGATGCAAAGTACGCCGCAAGAATTTGCTGAGTAGGCTGCAAGAGCATTTTTCTCGCAGTATGACAGTGCACCTTGTGTAACCTGCCTTGTAATCGACGAGCTTGACCCAAGTGCCAAATCTGATATATCCAGTCCTTTCGGCATGGTCGTACTAAAAGTTGCGATAAAAATTTCTCACGAAGCAGCAACACCTGGTCCCGGCAGTATTCTTTACGAAGTTTTCAAGAACATGCAAAGTGAAGCTCGCGATGCACTTCTGCAGACTACTAATCAAGTATGGGAGACTGAGGGCGTCCAATCACATTGGAAATACTCAGTTGTCGTCCCGATTCTAAAACCCGGAAAGTCTTCAAATAACCTGCAATCCGTTCGCCCAATTTCATTCAATGCTACTGTCTGCTAGCTTGCTGAAAAGATGCTAGTGACAAATGTTTCCAGGTAGTCTGAGCGACACAATAAGTACCATTCAGCTGAAATCAGGTTCTGTTCTCATTTGGGAATTGAAGACGGTTTTTCTATCTTGTCGAAAGATATTTTACAAGTTTTGTCACACAGACACACTGTACACACTGTAGTAGCAACGGACGTAACGAAAGCTTACGACAACTCACGTCATTTTGTCCAACTTCACTGAGCCAGGATTTCCACTGCGTGTAGTAAGATTTATTTTCTTTTTTCTTCACAACCGCACATTTGCGATAAGAGTAGATGGAAAGCCCGAAGGTTGCTTCATTTCCAACAGAAGTGTCCCGCAAAGATTCGTTTTGGCTTCTCTCTTGTGCAACATTGCTCTAATACCTCTAGCATGGCAACTACAGCGAATTAGCGAATTCCAGGCTTGATGTTTCTGATATACGCTGATGATGTGACTTTATGGTATCTGCATAAAGACGTCTCAAGACAAGCACAGCAGTTTCAGAAAGCCCTTGATGTTCTTCAGAACTACAATTCGGAACGCAGAGTTCGACATGTCCATCCAAAAATCAAGCTTTGTTCAGGTGGCTAGCAAAGCAGGATGCAGAAAAATCAAGCAGTGGCCTCTCACATTTCCGCTAGGTGCAGTGACCATTCCTGAGGTTTTGGAGGTCCACATACTAGGGCTTGATATTCACCAGTTCAGCAGGGGAATGTACTGGCTTTGCAAAGTCAGACAGATCTTTACAAAAACACTTCATTTGATTCGCCGCATTGCATCGAAAGTAGCTGAAGCTTGTACACATGTAGCTCGGCAGCTCGTTTGCACAGTTCTGCAGCCAAGAATTCTATACCAGGCGCGATTTCAAAGGTTAACTTTGGCACGGTTGCCCCAGTTAGAGACTACAACTGTGATGCTATACGCAAAATAACAACGTTACTTCGCATCTTTCCCATACCAATTTTACAGAAGCACCCCCCGCTTCACACAATCGCAGAGCTGATTTCGCAAAGAAAAAAGCTCGTGAAATCAAAAGGCAACTTGTGCCAGTTGTTGCTGTGTTGCGCGCTCACTTTCAACGTTGCCTCCCGCATTGCCAACCAGCCGGAGCCCCGCCACAGTAATTCAGTGGCTACGGTACTCGGCTGCTGACCCACAGGTTTTGCGTTCGAATCCCGGCTGCGGCGGCTGCATTTCCGATGGAGGCGGAAATGCTGCAGGCCCGTGTGCTGAGATGTGGGTGAACGTTAAAGAACCCCAGGTGGTCGAAATTTCCGGAGCCCTCCACTACGGCGTCTCTCATTATGATATGTTGGTTTTGGGGCGTAAAATCCTACATATCAATCAACCAAACAACCAGCCGGACTCTATGCTTCGCTGCGAATTCACCACCATCGCAACTATAAGACAACAAAGTTACATCGCTCCGATACATCATCTACATTGGATGAACGCTCCATCATCGAGGCCCCATGAGCTAATACCTGCAAACTATAAACAGATGCTGCTATTCTGCAAGTCGGCGGAAGGCTATCATTCCTGAGTACTACGTCTAATTTTATCAGTGGCTACCAGTGTTATCTATCTACCAAAGCCACTCCTCTTGTTATGGAACTTCAAGCCATCCATGACGCAATCCAGGATGCTACCTCCGAACTACCTACAATTAGGCACATTGACGTATACAATGATGCCTTAGGAGTTCTTCAGGAGCTCAAGAAAGTGCGCAAGGTGATGAAGATCTACGAGGCGATTGATAAGCTGGGCCATAATACAGCTACTTGCCTAAAAGTACACTGGATTCAAGGCCATACTGCGAGCGCACACAACATAGCTGCTGACCAGCAGCCGCACTGCCCTCCCGAAATATACACTCCAGCCAATCCCCTTCCACCTCAGTCCCTAAACTTAATCCACACCCGTAAAAATGTTTTCCGGCAGGATACATGCGCTGTCATTCCACCTTGTGTCTGCTTTCCCCCTCCCCCTATTAGGGCGGAGGAAGTTGTGCTCAGGAGGCTCCGGGCTGGAGTGGCCCTTCCACTAGCCATTATATCATCACGGAACTGGTCATATTTACGAGTAGGTGATACGTGTCCGTATTGTTCCACTCCAGCGATGCAAGGAGATGCATACCACCTTAAATGGACATGTCAAATTTGCAGCCAAAACACTGCCATCCCCTCCTTCAAGCCAGCTTTCGCTCCAGCGACACAGCCAGTTACAATCACTGGATACATGACAACACATTTCACAAGACACTACTTCACTTCATACACAACAGTTGCCTAATGGCGCACAGTTAACAAATATACTCGCAAAAATATTATGCCTTAAAGGCAAGTCTGTCGCAAATAAAAAGAAGCTGTAATCCAGCGTTCACAAGGATCGTTAGAACTTCGTCCAGTCGTTGCAAGTTCTCAGGGGAAATTGTCGAGAAAATAACAATATCGTACAATAGCACAAGCAAGTCTTCTAGTATAAAGCTCGCAAAACGGTATCAATCATGCGCTCGCATATTGCAGGAGCATCATTGCAAAGGCCGAATGACATGGCGTTACATTCGGGTAGCCCTTATAGAGTTGAAACCGCTGTTTTTTCCTTGTCGTCTTGATGCATGACTACCTGCTAATAGCCCGAATGCAGGTCTATACCGGAGTAGTCGGCACCCTGCAGTGAATCCGAGGCATCATTGATGCGCGACATTGGGTAGACATGCTTGTGGGTGATCCTATTAAGTGCCCTGTAGTCTACGCGAAATGGCATGGAGTTGTCTTTTTACCGTACTATAACAACGGGAGCTGACCAAGGACTTGCGGATGGACGGATGATGATCCAGTGCAGCATATCGATGACATTTTCCCCAATGACCTGCCGCGTGAATTATGGCACCCGATACAGTCGACGGCGTACAATGGGAGTACCATCGGTCTCATTACGATGCTTGATAATGCATGTCTGCCCTAAATAAGCTGAATGGGAATCAAACCATATCTCCATTTCGCAAGAAGGCAAGCAACACGTTTGAATGCGAAGAGGCCAGGTCGGGACTGATGGTCGCAGCAAGAGTAGAAATGCCTGAGGATCATCCAGTAGAAGGAATGCCAGAGGAAGCCGGCACCAGCGGAACAACGGAGGCAGGATGAGATTTGGCGGCGCACGTCATTAGTGGTGCTTTTGGAATAAGAATTTTCTCGTACGGACGTGTGGTTCGTTGTGAACAAAAGTCCGGAGCCATTGTGTCAACCCACTGACTCTGAAGCAAAGGCTATACATCTTGCGAGAAAGCGTGCACACGGCGGGATAATCACGCCACCATAGTTGATCAGGGCAGATTTGGTGGCAACGGCTTGTTGATGACTCGGTGGTAGCTCGGTATCCTCTACAGCGAGCAAACAAAGTGGCTTGTCATCCGCATAAAGGGCGTAGTCGATTGTCATGATTTGAACAACACGTTTGTGACATCAGATAAAACTTTTGCCATAGGCAGAAAATTCCAGCCTAGTATAAGCTGGTTGGCACACGAACTCAGCACTGCAAACTGTATGTATAAGGAATTTTGTCAATGTGACTCTGTGTCGTCGTTTTGTTCTCGCGCTATAACTATTGTCATCCCGTACCAACTAGCCCAAGCTGCCACACGAGTGGAGCGTTTGGCGGCAGGTCTTATGGTGTCCCCTTGAGCAGCGAGCAATGTGGGTTCATTTTGAGGGGTCGTCACTTTTGGAAGACAGAATCACAAAGAAGGAGTAAGAATGATTTGATTGATATGTGGGGTTTAACGTCCCGAAATCATCATATGACGACAACAGACACCGTAGTGGAACGCTCTGAAAAGTTCGACCTCCTGGGGTTATTCAACGTGTACGCAAATCTGAACACACGAGCCTACAACCTTTCCGCTTCCATCGGAAATGGGGTCGCCGCCACCGGGTTTCGATCCCGCGACCTGCGGGTCTGCAGCCTAGTACCTTATCCACTAGACCACTTCGGCGGGGCCATAAAGAGCAATATCTACAAAGAAGCATCAGTGCTATCAAAGCCTGCATGTATACTCTTTCGATGAAAACGGATAACTTATTATAAGGACGCACTGGGGAAGTTTCTCTTTTCATGCAATGCAGCTTTTCCTCCACAAGCTGCAGAGGATAGTTTTCAGGCATTGGTTGGTGAACTGCGAGACAGGTCGCAGTGTTGACGTAGAGCGGCGAAAGAGTGATAGTAAGCGGCGTCTTGTCTAACGGTAAAGATGTGCTGTCACAGATGTCGCTGTTGCCGATGAAGAGAGACATGACGGCGGATCGTAAGGACGGTGTTCAAAAGTGGCCCCGGCTGTTCCGCCATCCCGTTCGTATGTGTCAGATTCACGACGCTCATCCTGCTGACGCTTCCGACATGAGCCTGCAATGTGGGCCTGATACGCATGGTATAGCAACATACAGACGAGGCGATCGCCATGGCGGGTAGGTGGGCTGGCTAGGCGCACTTGTAGACATCGAAGCCGGGGGGACAGGCGTTGAGTGTGCGGACATCGAATGTACGATGGCTGGTCAACCAGTGAGGACTTGGTCTTAGGTTGCCTGTAGTCGAGGGGCCGTAAAGTCTGCGTACGCTGAGTCAGCCATGGACGCCAGCTCATCCTTCATGACGTATTGCAAAAGGGTGCTGGAGGACTGAGAGGTACTCAGGGCCGTATAGAGGCCCAGAGGCCCAGAAAGTGCTGCTCTTCCTGAATAATGGTCCGTGTCATAGCACGTGACGAGGGATCGGTGGTGGTGGTGTTTTGGGGCTATGCGGCGGCAACCATTGAGACTCGAGTTCACCTTGGCATTGGCACGCGGTAAAAACGTCGGTGACTGTTATCGAGTTTTGGATGGCCAACGCATTGGATGGCCAACGATGGCAAAGCTACCATGCCGATGCTTTTAGTAGATGATGAGCCCTCTTAGATTTTGTCATAAAAGAGTCGGAACGGCGACAGAGTGCAAGCACATCATCTATGTATGAGGTGTAGTATTCTTCGCGTTGTTGCTTTCGAGCATCCGGATTCTACTTTACAAGAGCTGAACAAAGCACCGGGGTACCAAAAATTTGGTGGAGCTGCTGCTTGACCTGTCTGCAGTCTGTGATGCCAGATTCATGGCTGAAAAACAACGTTTCAGCGATGCCTGTCAGGTAAAAATAAACACACCGTAGCTTAGCCGGATCATCCCAGCTGTTACTCGCACTCACTCGGTTGTACCGGACCAACCAATCCTTCACATCTTCTCCACCAAGGCCGGTCAACGTTGGAGGGATCACGCTAGTGTCCAGTGTTGTTCCACAGTGAACAGGCCGCGGTAGCCGGGGCCGTAGATTTAGATGCAGGAGCACTGGTTGGCTCGTCTTGAGACATGTTACCGGACACATGGCACAGACAGCGACCTGAGTGGAGCTCCAGGAGATAAAGCTTGCGGTTAGGAGACAGAAAATCATTGCTCAGCAGCCTTCACCACGCTTATTATTGTTGTTAAAGCAACCTTTATTGGGCCCAGGAGGCACAATGAAGGGACCACACCCAAGGTATCGATTACCAGCCATCCGAGTTCCCCCAACCATTATGATGAACATTGATGACGAAGGCAGACGTGCATAATAATTGCCCACAATAATATATTATTATTATTATTATTATTTTATTATTATTATTATTAATATTATCATTATTATTATTATTATTATTATTACTATTATTATTATTATTATTATTATTATTATTATTATTATTATTATTATTATTATTATTATTATTATTATTATTATTATTATTAATATTATTATTATTATTATTATTAATACATGCGGTACCAATTTACAGATATGGCAGATTGGTCGCCGTTTAGTATTATGTATATGCATAGGCAGCATTTTCAAAGACGGCAATCACAACACTTTTGGGACGCGTGAGCTTCGCCTTCAAGAGTAGACCACAATAGCGCAACTGGACCCACTGCGAATCACCTTCAGAATTACGAGCCTAGTTTGGGGCTTGGTGTATGCTTCAATCATACCGTGAGGGAACGAACGCTTGTCTGTGCAACACTGACCGTTTCAAACTATCGTGTAATCTCTCCTGCAAGTATAGTTTCGAGGAGGCCTTCAAGCGTCCGTAAAGCAACGCGCGCAAAACATTAGGTCTGAGCGCTACGATGGCTGGGCCTCTCTAACACTCACTCGTTGCGCACTTCGCACATTTACCCGCCTGGCGCGATTGTACGCTTCTACTACCTAATATTGCGCGGATTGAAGAAATTCTTCCTACTACATGAGCATAAGAATTGTAAGCATAAGGCTTCGCTTCTTCGGCTGCATACAATAACATCTACTACACGAAATTCATGTTGCTTATTTTCCGAATCAGTTTCGACCATTGGCGTGCCTCTGTTGTATAATACCACATTCCCTCGCAGAAAGCCTGAGTTTCATTCTCACTGGCACCGAAATTTTTTTATTTTATTGGCAGGTTTCATAATTTTTGTATCATGCTACCAAGACTTAAACGTTTGTTAGACGACAAGATTCGACCCTTGCGCCGCAGAACGAACAGACACAGCGTTATCCGCGAAAGCTTCAAAGTCTGCCTCGTACAGGCGTTAGCGATCAGTCGCATAACGTTCGTAGCCCTTTATCCTAAGTGGCTGGCATCTGAACGGAACAAGATCCTATGCATGATTCACAAGGCGGTCAAGAGGGCAGCTGACATACCTGTCCAGCTGAAAATATTAGTGTCCAGCTTTCAGCTTGGCACAAATATTTAAGTGCGCAGCCTAAATTAGGTGCCCAGCTGAAAGTA
The DNA here is from genome assembly GCF_043290135.1 of Rhipicephalus microplus. NCBI lineage: Eukaryota > Metazoa > Arthropoda > Arachnida > Ixodida > Ixodidae > Rhipicephalus > Rhipicephalus microplus. The sequence continues at coordinate 21,817,061 of NW_027464585.1, read as the reverse complement.
TTAGTATAAATCTAACAACCTCAGGGAACATTTTCTTGGCACCTCATGCGTGAAAGATAGTGCTTCAAGGCATTTCTGGAACACTTGTGAGACTTGCTGGAAGCACTCACTAAAAACATCGAAATTGCAATAAAACACAGCCAAGAAATTATCGACAAACCGGAAGCACTTACTAACACTCATGTGTGCCAACCACTCATGAATATTTTTATGCAAATGAGCTAGATACAAATCACTTAACACTGCGCAGTGCCTCCTCTATTTTTTGAGCGCCCGGGCGAAAGAGGGGATTTCTATGGGAAGCGGCCGTCGGTGGTAAAGCGGCGTTTCACCGCCAGGTGCCGCAACTGGTGTCGAGATGCCACCGCGTCGTTTCTCGCGCAAGCGAATGCCACGGCTCGGTTTTTTGTTTGGCTGTAATTGCATTGTCTGAGGTGTTATAGAAATTTGGAAACGAGAATAGTGAAGCGCTTGTTCTGAACACCGAGCTCGTTTCATAGGCCTGTGTCATTCGCGACTACTTAATCGAGGTGCTCGCACGTATTCTGCTAGGCCGATACTAGATAGCTCATACCAGTAATCCAGGGAATGTCGTTTTGTCACCGTGGCGTTCACTTGACTGAGAGTTGCTTTTTTGACTAACTGAAAGTCGATTATTGAGAGAAGCCTGTGCCAAGAGCTAATAATTAAAGCTTCGGTGCCTAATGTTCCTCGGTGCTTGGTACTCTCTAGTGGCGTAGCACATTATGCGGAAGCCTGGATTTCTTGCACGAAATAGCACAAAATGACAATAGACTGCTTCCAGGGACATAGGTCATCAACCGTTTCTACCGCAAAGCGTTACATGTGTTGCCACCAAGAAAAAGCAAGTGTCAGAAAATGAGGAACTATGGCAGGTGATTTCACTGTTTCAGAATGATCGTCAAATAGACAAGGACAGCTCCATATCAGGCGCAATTCGGCGATCATTGCCTATGTTTTAAACAGCCGCAGTTAAGGTCTGAATTGTAATGCCGACTCTCCTATGGAGCCAAGGTGAAAGCCATGAACGATGCGGCCTGTGGTCACTTGGTTGAGCTTGTCTTTGTATTCGTAAATGGAGTTTTATAGCATTATTATCCGGCTGCTCAGCTCTATTTTTTCATCTTCCCTTTGGCCTCTCGATTCGGTAGTGAGCAGACTAGAGGCCAAATGGCTGTTTGGTGACCATGGGCTACCAGTCAGCTTCAGGACATGATGTAAGCGTTGCACACGGCAGTGATCGCGAGGCAGCGTCGCTACTGGTAGACTCATTTGTTGAGTGTTCGGATGCCGAGCACTCCCGTTTAGGGATTCCAATTATCATGTGGCCAAACGTGATGGGTAGTCTTCAGCCGCCACTACTTATAATCTATAAAATACTCAGGTTGTAAACGACGGCTACAAATTAGAGTCTAGTACGAAGATTTTTTATTAGGAGACCTATTGTTCGGCCTGATTACTGCAAGCACGCTTCCCCGAACACCAGCGGAAGCTGAAATTTCACGGAGCTACAACCGTACACTGCATTAAGGCGATAGCACTAAATGCCTCATCAAAAGCAAAAATTGATCGCCGGGGGCGTACGGCGTCTTCTCGCATCAGTGGCGTGAACACGAGTGACGCGAAAAATTATCATTAGGCGAAAACGTCATTATATGACGCCACATATCATAAATGTTTGTGACTTAACGGATGGCCACATAACTTGATGGCATCATATAAAAACTTCGCTGGGTTGAAATTAACCAATCATTCAAGACACCAAACGTAGTTCAACATAAGGCCCACTTTAATAAATACTCAAAAAGAGAAAAGTCGGGAGGTAATTTTTAAAACGTAAATAAATATGAGACATGCATTGAAAATTATACAAGTTTGGCGAACTCAGCCGTCTGGTCGGCTCCAAAAATCAAGGTTAAGTTTTTATATTAGTGAATATTTTATTGTTTTTTTCTCACTCACTGAATCTTTTTTTAAATAATGTCTTCCTTCAACATCAATTTCTCTATTTTGTAAGCAGTAGTGTAGTTTACGTCTTTAGGATAATATGTGTTTTCTTGGCCAATTCACCAGAGTGAGTATTTGCTCTAGATTCCAGGCTACAAACAAACAAGCCGTCTCAGAAGAATGAATAAGGAAACCAGCAAGTTTTTTTGTAGCTAATCAGAATTGAAAAGGAGAATTCATTTTCTTTTTTTGTCAGAAATGCAGAAAGGTACACAGCAGTATTATGTACTGCGGCATGTAAATAAAGAGCTTTCAATAGCTTGAAAAAGAAAATAAAACGCGAATGCTATAGAAATCGAACGCATATATCGAACCGGTGGCACGGCATGACATAGCCCGGTGAAACAACGCACCGCTTTGTTCGTGTTACTTTTCATCCTCCCCGCATCCGTGAAGTCGTCGAGAAGCACGACTACAAATGAACTCGCATGGAAACACGAGCTAGCGAGCTTTCTCATACCCATGGCTGTTAATTGAGCGCCAGAATCTCGTAGTCTACTCGTGCAGCGTCACCATGCGGCAGCGGAGAGTGGCAGAGGTGGATAGCGCGCTCGACGGCCGGAAGACAGCGTTCGCCCGGACATTGAAAAAAGAGAAGGCGCTTCACTGCGGCGATGCACGAGCCAATACACATGCCTGTTGTTTGCAAAAAAAACTTCATCACTTCGCTCCGCAAAACTGGAGGCAAGGTAAAAGCTTCGGCTTATCCAGGAAGCCAGAAATAGAAACACCACACTTGGTTTAGTGGGAAACAAAACCAAATTCAAATGCTGCCTTTTCAGAAGCATCAAAAAGTGGTTTTTGAGGAAGAGCATAATGAAGATCCTTCATGTCGATGAAAACACCCTTTCCACGAGCGGACACGTATTGACGAAGATAACCGATAATCTGTGAGAATCGTTCAATAAAAAGGTTCATTGATCAGCACCCGCTTTAGGCAACTCTAAATGCAAGTGGCAGCACACTTCTTCCATGTGTCCCGTTTGGAGAATATTACATGAACTGGCATATCAATCTTATGCGGCTTCAAAGAAAGAAGACAAATTCAGTGCCAATCTTTTTTCTTTGTTAACCGATCTTGCAGGACGACCTAGATTATTATTTTTAAGCCTGTTTCACGCTTTTTGCTTCACATCCTTCAGATTAACTTGTAGATATAGACTAAACTCAGAATCAACAGCCACGCGGCCGTTACTCATGAAGGTCAAGATCCTTACGGCACAAAAACCGCCTTCTATGTCTGAAGGCAGCAGACATAGGTTGTTCCTTTTGAGGTAGGAGATGACCTTTCTCGCTGGAATGGTCTTTTCTTCAGCCGCACAACGGCAGAGGGCATCAACACCTTCTGAAACACACCTCTCAGATTCACTGTCTGGAGCAGCCCTTGGAACGTTTCACACTAACAAAAGCAGTCCCGCAGGTGAGTCTTTCTTTTCCGCAGCGAACCTAGGTGCCAGGGCTATCGTTGTCCAGACGCAGTCTGGAAGGCTTAATCCCTCTTCAACGTGGAGCTTTCCTGCAGAGCGTTCCTGGGGACGCCTTTTCTAGCGCCGATGAAGAAGCAGTTCTTGTTTCTATCTGCTCTCTACAGCATGGTTGATCAGCTTTGTCCGTTCGTGTCGTGTTTTTCACCCTTTCAGACCATGGTCTACTTGAACGTAGAGGAAATATTGAAATATACGAGCTTGTATCAGAGTTTCAGTAAGGTGTCCGACGGACGGCACCAGGCTGCCGACCGCAGCCTGAACGGCCAGTGGTAGCTTACCGACACAAATGCAGTAGGTCAGAGCCCGTGCTCGGCAGAGGAAAAGTGAAATGAGCGTCACCAGCAAAAAGGGGGTAAAGGAACTGCAAATAACTGTGCCCGAAGAACTTAAAATCTACTGAAGTGAAGAGTATAATGGGCTACTTGGTAATTCATAATTAAACTTCTCAGCGCGAAATACTTCCGACAACGAACACAAGACAGAAGGACGAGCGCAGACCTTCAACTGATTTATTACTACCATGACGCACATATAATTATGTTACAAAAAAGAAGATAAGATCACTCGCTTCAGCCGAAAAACAGAAAACACACAAAACAGAAACGTCAAAAGAGACTGAAAGAAACCACGTGGTCGCGCCGGACCCTCATGTGCTGAATTTAAATACACCAATTCTCTTCCATATTAAGCTATTGATGATTTGCTGATGCAGCTGTTGCGAGCGATTGGTGCTGCTTCGATTACAAGTCTTGTGCCTTCGTTAGGGTGGGACACGGGTACCCTTGCCTTTTTAAACAATTGCTCTCACCCATATTCGGAACAATGAGTGGCCAAAAACCATCTCATACAGGATTTCTCACGCAAGAGCTGCCAGAAAATGGTTCCCTGAGGTTTGTAGATTTTAATACTATCATTTTCAGCTGGGCACGTTTGTTGGATGTATGAGCCACTGGGGAAGAAGCTCATTTTGCCGTTCGCGCCTTCTCAGAGCAAACTTCATGGTGAAGCGTGGAATTGTAAAAGCATGTATACATAACGCTTCAACGAAAATCTTGCTTCCACTCACTGTAACAAAATTTCTACAGGTAGATTCTCCATCTAGAGGCAGCGGGCTATCCCGGTTCGTTGCCAGTTTCTTTCTGTGAGGAGCTGCGCCAAAATTCCAGAGAAGGTAACGATGGGGATGCTTTACAAGAATCAACTCCCAAAAGGGTGGAGGTGATACCGTATCTACATGGTATCTGGCATAAACTCAAAAAGTAGGCCATAGAGCGGGCGTGTCGGTGGTTTTTTCCCACCGAATGAATTGCCTCAGTTATCTGTTCGAACAAGTCCCGTAGGAATCATTGCGAGCAACTTCAAGATCAAGCACCAAAAAAAGTTTGTTGAGTGTGCAACAGGGACTGTTTATGGTTTACCTCTGTCTTTTTGACTAGAGTACGTAGGTCAGTCCGTCAAGTGCCTTAATGTAAGACTTCAAGAACATTGCCAGAAAGTAAGAAGTGCATGGCGGGATAGATTTTTTTGGCTGCTCATTGTTCCGAAGGTGGGAGCCAGGTATTGTTTGGAACGGCAAGGGTTCTCGCGTTCCACGCTAACGAGAGCACAAGACTTTCAATTGAAGCAGCAGCAATTGCTCTAGGCAGCTGCATCAGCAATCCATCGGTAGCTTTATAGGAAAAAGAATTCGCTCATTTAAATTCGGCACGTGAGGGTCCGGGTTGAGCCCTTGGTTTCTTTCAATCTGTTTTGATTTTTTGTTTTGTGTGTTTTTATTTTCTGCGTAAACAAGTTATTTTATATTCCTTTCTGTAACATATCTCTGTGCGTCTTACTAGTAATAAATCAGTTGAAAGACTGCGATCGTCTTCGTCTCTTGTGTTCGTTGTCGGAGGTTTTTAGCGCTGAGAAGTTTAATAGATTTCTTCGAGCTGGGCCTGCACAACACCCTGGGCGAACTGAACGAAACGCACAGCATGACACCATACGAGCGATTGTCGAAGTCCAAGACGGGCAGGCGCATCCTCGAGTCTCTAGGCATAGCGCATCACACAAAACACCGGCAGAAGACGGTGGTTCCGCTTACGGTCCACGACCGTCTCATTCTCCCGCTGCTCCCTAAGCAAATGAATCCGACGCAGCACGTCGGGCGCCAAGACGAAAGAGTGAGTGACCTCCGAAGAATGTATCGAAACAGCGACGAGGTTGATGTACGTGGACGCAGCATGATACCCAGAGGGAAGGCGTGCTCACGTGATCACAGTTGTGAATTGCAGAGGCAAATGCATCGCTGGCGCCACGGTGCGTAGGTAACAGACAGAGGCGGCCAAAGAGGCGGCGATGCTCTTGAACTGGTCGCGGCACCAGAGGCTGCGGTCGTGATCAGCGACTCGCAAGCTGCCAGCCATGGTTTCGCGCGCAGTGGCATCTCGTGTTAGGTGGTGCGGATACTTCAATCAAGTTATGGCTACAAGGACGGCGCCAAGCTTCAACGACCGATGGCCTAGGCATCGTCGTCCTCGTATCTCAAGACTGAAAATGTGCTGCCTTCCTGCTGTGGACCCCAGCTCACAACAGCGTCCGACTCGCAGGCAATCAGGTGGCCCACACCGCGGCTCGAGATCTGACTCACCGAGCAGCAGCCGATTCGGTGGCCGCTTCTACCTTCGAGAGCGGGGCGATGACATTATCAACACAACGGCAATGACCGGAATGGTCATGGGGTGATCGGCTGACCACATTCAATGACATTACACAACATTACAAGCTAAACAGACGCAAATACCCACCACCACACAACAAGTTCATCAAAAGACAGGCCGTAACTGTGAGATCATTACAAGCAAATACGTACACGAGCCCGGCGATCCTACGCCTGTGTTATCCAAACATATACCCGACAATACGCCTTTAATGCGTGAGGGGAAATAGCCACACATGCTTTGGGAGTGTGCAGGAACTCTGAAGCGAATTGCTGCTGCTACGACCACGCGAGGGCAGTGACCGGCCGCCACTGCGGCTACGGTCACTGCTGCGAATTGGCTACGTCAACTTCGCTGCCGCTGCGAGGCGGCACTCACGAGTGACGATCTTGCCAACCAGCTTTGGGCCGTCCGGCAAGCCGAATATGCCACGCGGGTCCTAGGACTTCGAGCGGCCATCTGAGCGGCAACCTGAGGCACGTCGAAAGGTGGAAAAGGTCAGAGCTTAGCCTCTTTTCCCCCACCTCACTCGGAGGAAACTGTCAGACTTCAAATAAAGTTTATTCATTCAATCACACACAAGATGATCATTCCTCGCTCACAACCGGAGACGCTGCAAGCGAAGCCGACACCAGAATTTTAGTGAAACGAGCTCGTTAAAACTGTCACCTTGAAATAATATACAACGCACAAACATCGCAAATATGTGTATAGCGGACGCAACAGTCGTTTATCCTACAACTTATTATGAGAGCACGATCAAAGCACACTGAAAGGTAGTTCTAACCTCCAACCAAAAAATGGCAGCATATCCACAGAGGAAATGATGGAGAATGGGGTGAAGCATCCGTCCGTCCATTCGTTCTTGCTTCCGTCCGTCCATGCGTCCGTCTGTGTGACTGTCCGTGCGTCCATTCGCCCGTCCGTGCGTGCGTCTGTTTGTGCGTCCCTGCGTTCGTCCATGCATCCGCCCCTGCGTCCGTCCATGCGTCCATCGTCGGTGCAGCCATCCGTGAGTCCGTTCATGCGTCTGTCTGTGTGTCCGTTCGTCCATCTATTCAACTCTGTAAGTACCACCATCTCGCATCTTCTCATCATTTATTTCGCATATGCACCGCCATCCAGCGGACATTCCAAGGGGTAAACGAGAGGTGGCACACGCACACTTTCTTACGGCTTGCGCTTCGTGTCTACTTCCCACCTTTAACCACCTTGAATTCATGGTATATACGGTACTAGTTCACTGTATTCATGGCACTGCGGCCCACCACTCGCTAACCTTCTAAAACCAAGGAGCTTACGCCCAGCGTAGCAACCCTTTCTTGTCAGATAGTGCTCAATGTACATGCCAATGGCTGCTATGGGGGAATGAGAGACAGGAGAATTCAGCTTTCAGTTAATGCGCACGCTGCGAATTTTTTATTGTTCAACACACAGAAGAAATCTCTCACCGGCACCACCTTGGAGGTCAAAATATAGGACTGGTTACACACCACGACTAATACTACGACTACGAGGAACGAACGGGTGCCTCTATAAAAACCTTCGCCCCTAAAATAACCCAGGAGAGTGAACAGGCGATCCAAATAAGTTGAGACCATTCTACAATAGTAGAACTTTTAAATCAGGTGTAGTGAAGTAAATCATTTACGTGCCATCATTTCTTCTTGATTGGATATAAACGAATATTAATAATCCTGACACGCCTCCGAATAAATGCGATGCCATTTAAAAGGTAGCAGCAACCTTTGCTTCTCAACGATAGAAAGCTCCCTGCCAAACGCAAAGTACATGACGTTCAGTGTGACAAAGACAATATCGTAACACACTACCATCATGTGCTGCTGAAAAGAACTTTGTTCCCACGCGTTAAGAGGCAGCTCACACCCGCGACCCTTCCGCGCTTGTTCCCAGAAATTCCATCCCATATATCGAAGCCGGAAATTTTATAACTAAGGCACCTGTTTCTTTCCTCCCCTCCCCCCCTTGAGCATGGCGCCCCTTGAATGCTCGGTGCGCAGTTTGGAGGAGCTGCCAGAAATAGAACAGCAAGACGAAAAGGACGCGGTGAGCAACGCTATCAATACTTAGAGTTGCATCACGCTGACATTAGATCAATTGTCAACTATTTCGCTGCCTTAAATCAATGGATATTAAAAATGCGAAGCATTTTCTAGCGAACTTTGGTCACTTGGTGCGTATCTATCTATCTATCTATCTATCTATCTATCTATCTATCTATCTATCTATCTATCTATCTATCTATCTATCTATCTATCTATCTATCTATCTATCTATCTATCTATCTATCTATCTATCTATCTATCTATCTATCTATCTATCTATCTGTCTATCTATCTATCTATCTATCTATCTATCTATCTATCTATCTATCTATCTATCTATCTATCTATCTATCTATCTATCTATCTATCTATCTATCTATCTTGACGCCTACGACTACTGGCTCTTCTGGCCGTTTCGTCAATAGTATCAATACCAAAATTAGTTTGTCAGAACACGACTGTATAACGAAGATAAGTGACTAGTCAACACCTAAAAATAATAAATGTCGTAATTTACATTTCATGAACTTGCTGCTCTTGCGATGGTTTCCTTAACATGGCATATTGCAAAACTGGTATAGTATGGCATGACTGCATGGCGATCATAAGTGAAAGACCCTAACGTGAACAGTATGACATGCATGTCACGTGAATCACTACTTCACGCCGCGCTAATGGTGTGCGTGCGGTCCTTTCGCTAGCTTCACATATACAAAATTTGGTATTATGGGACGTGATTAGATGACGAAGGAATACGACTGGTGCAAACATTATAATCATCAGATGCGTGTCATGTAAGAACATAACTACATGCCATGCTAACGATGCGCTAGCGGCCGTTTCCCTAGCTTCCTATATACCAAATTTGGTGTTACTTGACGTGAACAGATGACGAAGGTATATGACTGATGCAACCATGATAATCATTACATGTCTGTCATGTAAAACATGACTACATGCTACGCTCATAGTGCGCTTGCGGCTGTTTCGCTAGCCCACATATGCCAATTTTAGGATCACGCGACGTGAAAACACTACCATTCTAAATGAGACGTACAAACACGATAATATGACTTGTGCGTTTTGCAAAACATGACTACATGTTACGCTTATAGCATGCTCGTGGCCGTTCCGCTAGCTGACTGTATATAAAATATGTTATCACGTGATGTGAATAGATGTCGAAAATATATTACACGTCCAAACTTAATAGTCATGACATGGAAGTAATGTCTGGAATAATTTACGTCCCCCTCGTAACGTTGTCGTGAATTTAACGTGACATATACATCAACCTTCTTGATGCAAGCTTCGCAGATCATTTATCCCCGCATTATGAGTGATCTGCCAGTTATTTTTTTTATTCTATATTTCCTTTATTAACAACAAAAAATATGTAAGTGGTCGTGTTTTGCCAGTCACCAAGCTTTGTGACATGTCTCTCATAATACAGAAATAGCCAGATATTTTTCTCAATCGCATTGTTCTCATTTCTGGGCCTTAGGAGAATTAAAGGGGTGTGGCACATATCGGTGTCACTTTTTCTCTGTGCAGAGAAGTGGACCAGGAAGTAGCACACCGTGAGTATTTCGGCAGAAAAATAGGATAAGTGACATATTTCGAAGGAGTCCACTAGCGTCTCTCACAAGTACCGCTGGAGCAGGCGTGTCCAAACCACACGACATTGTACCCACTGAGATGGAGTGTTTTGAAAAGAGGCTGCTTAGATCATCCCTTTCGCAGCCTTCTTTTCACTGTAAAAGCAACTGAGAAAACTGTCGAGAGGCTTTCTACAAAATCCCCATGGTTGATGAACTATTTTTGATTGTACTAGAAGAGTTCAAGTGGTTGCCACAGCAACTTTTGAGTTATACCGATAATAATGATAACGTGATGGTTAGAGTAGCGATATTTTACATTGTGATGATAATATCTGTTTTTTTGCAAGACAGCCAATCAGGAACTTTCTGAAAGTGCTGAAAATGCAAGCAGGGGGGCGAAAGTTCTGTAACATTTCGCACTCTGATCTCAATTGGTAGCCGTCGCGAAGGCTTCTCTGGTGAAAAATAAGAAGCATGCCTACTGTTTCTTCAATAAAGTCTTTTTGTAAGTAGTAAAAAACATGCGTACTGTCCAGTGACTCAACTTTTTTGAAGCTTTTACTGACGTTTTGGGCTCTTTTTCGTCTAGGCAAGATGACAGCGGTTAAAATGGTAGTGGTCGTCGTCAAATTTTTATGCTGCAAATGCTCCTTCACGTAGCATTTCCCAAACTTGTCGGTTACACCGAATGCAGACAGCGCACGCATAGACAGGACATCAATTCTTAGTCAACTTGCAATGAGCAACGCATTTGTGTTAATTTATACGGAAGACCTTATAGGCATCCACATAAGCAGTCTACTAATGTGACGTGAGAATGTTGGCTGGAAGCATAATGAACGGTAAAGTTCAATAACTGACCAACAGGGAAGCCAGCGCGAGCAACAGTGCGGCGAACCGCTGCGGCACACCGCCGTAGCAGACGATGCACCGAGAATAGCGCGAAATCAGACTACAGCGCGTTTACTTCTCGTCACCACTGTTCAGCCTACACTGCTCCGCTGGCGGAGATACGGAGCTTTGAAACTTAGTTTATCCTTTGACCGTCCTGTAAACCCCACGTACGCGTTATAGCATGTCACTGCACGTTGCCCAGACAGCGAGTCATGTTCCTGCTGAGACAAAGGGTGCGCAGCTACATCTTTAACGAGTTACCGTGTCTCACAGTTTATCAACCAACCAAGACATTTGCATGTACACCACTGGCTGATGACTGTGATCGTCGTGTGCCATCTCTATAGCTTGCATTCTGGCATTTCATTTTCTAGGTACGTGTTCACCCCATAAAGAGCTTTGTGTTTAACAGCTTCACTGATACCTTTTTCGTCGACACAACCTCGTGAACATAGGGCAACTTGGACAGTAAAACCTCCGTAATTATGATGACCATATTTCATGGGCAGACGACTGCGTAAGTTTTGATGGTTTCTACTTTTTCACTGACCTTGTGTGCGTACACGGTCACATGAACGTCCCATGCCTAAGTTTATGACGTGGTCAGGAGCTTCCGCGAACAAAACATTGTATGCTGAAAATTTCTTTGCGCGTTTGAGTTCGTGACATTATATGCAGCGATTCGAATGAATCAAGAGTTTGGTGTAGTTACTCAATCAGCACCTGGCCGATCACTAAAACTAGTACCAGGTGAATGATTTGTCTGTACTCCTTCGTATGGCATAAATTTACTGCGCAGGACAAGTGTCTGAGCCACTGATTTACCGTTATGTACTTGATGCAAAACATTTATCTAATTTAATTGTTCTCAAAATGCACTCTTCTTTTACCGTTTTTATTGGTGATTTCTCCGACTTCCACCAGGTGGGCGTCAGTGTTTGTGAAGACAGACGGCCGCTTCAAGGACTCTCAGCAGGCGTACGCAGCAGGCTACGCCGAGGGCTCGGCCACCAGCCTTATGACTGATCAGCATTATGCCAACATATACGGGAACTACTGCGACTCTGATCCGACGTTCTGCAACCGGCTGTTCGCTTTCTACAGGGCCAATCTACAGTCGCTGCTCGAGAACGCTGTCCAGTACGGCGATAAAGACCCCTTCTGGCATCAGGTATGTCTTCCGCGCAGTGTTGCCGTGAAAGCTCTACATGTGAAGAAAAGAAAGACTACTTGCCGCTTACAGGAACGGCTTTCGCATGACGCGTTCGATGCTTCATCAACTTAGCTAGATCGGCGATCCACCAAATTGTGCGGTATATATGAACATTTCAACCTGGTAGTGTCGGTAAGCGCCGCTTGTAGCCATTACGGCAACTGTGGAGCACTATTTTCCCCTCTTGTCCTCACGTACTACGAGATCTCATACACTGTGGCCGCTTAAGAAGAATCATTCGTATACTACCTGCATGAAGTCTGTCGGAACTAGAACCAGGTTACAAATGAAGGAAAGAATTATAAACGGTTGTTTTTGTTTACTAATGTGAACTAACAGACAACGATGCCAACAAGAAGTATAGGGTATGTGATTTTAGTATTATTGTAATTTAAACGTGAGTAAAGGACAAGTCGGAAAAAACATGATTTTCTCCTTGATTTATAGCGAAGGTCTCGTTCTGGCAGACGTGATTCCTGCAGGTAATATGTGAGGGATTATTTCCAAGATGCAAGCTCGTAATGGCATCGCTTGCTACGTTAGGCAAGCAGGAAGCCGCGACATGCCATAATGGCTGCTGGCGGCGCTCCATCACACTTCCACGTTTGTATATATATATATATATATATATATATATATATATATATATATATATATATATATATATATATATATATATATATATATATATTGTAGGCATTCATTAAGCACATCTACTTTCTTTAGACATATTCATCATCATGAGTGGTCGTCATCTCCATCTGCTGTGGGGACTCGGCTTGTCAGAGTTCTGTGCCTTGGGCGTGGCCACTTCATCGTGTCTTCTGGGCCCATTAAAGGTTGCCTTCACCGTTACATCACAAGTGGTGGAGTGCGCTCTACGATCTTCCGTCCTCTCCAAGCCCGATCTGCCTCCTGGAGCTCCGCTCAGGTCGTCGGTTGTGCCAGGTGTCCGGTAACATGTCTCAGGACGAGCCAACCGGCGCTTCTGCGTCTAGCTCCACGGCCCCGGCTACCGCGGCCTATCCATCGTGGATTATCACCGTGCCCCAGCGTGAGCCGCCCACGTTCGCCGGACTTCGAGGTGAAGATGTGGAGGATGGGTTGGACCAGTTCAATCGAGCGAGTTTCACTAACAACTGGGATGATCCTACCAAGCTTCGCCATGTTTCTTTCTATCTGACAGGCGTAGCAAAAACATGGTTTTTCAATCATGAAACGGACATTACGGACTGGACACGTTTCAAGCAAGAGCTTCGCAAAATTTTCGGCATCCCGGGGGTTCGTTCAGCTCTCGCGAAAAAGACACTGGATGCTCGCAAGCAACAATGCGGTGAGTCTTACACATCCTACATAGAGGATGTGCTTGCTCTCTGTCACCATTTCAACACGTCCGTGTCTGAATCAGAGAGAGTTCGTCATCTATTGAAAGGGATCGGCACGGTCGCGTTCAATGCCTTGGTCATTTAAAACCCGACTACAGTCGCTGACGTTGTTCCCACGTGCCAACGCCTAGAGGAACTTGAATCCCAACGGTTACCACCGGACAGCGCTGAAAACACCACCACGACTGATGCCTCATTGCGTACCATCATCCGGGCGATTATACGGGAAGAGCTGCAATCTTTCAGCCTCTCAATGAAACCGAGTCCACCTCCCCCCTCCAACACTGTTTTGCGCGATGTTATCAAAGAGCAGTTGGCGTCCATGACTGGGCCAGCGTATGTAGACTCTCCAATACCTCGACCCCAGCCGACGTACGCACAAGTCCTCGCTGGATCAACACCCGTCGTACAACCGATGCCCACACACTCGACGCCTGTCCCGCTGGCTTCGTTGACTCCGAGTGCGCCTAGCCAACCCTTTCACCCACCGTGGCGGCCGCCTTGTCCAATCTGTTATTACTGCGGCTATCGGGACCACATTGCACGCGTCTGTCGGAAGCGTCAGCAGGACGAACATCGTGAATTCGACACCTACGGACGGGATGATGGGACTAGCTGGTACGCTTTCCAACGTCGTCCTTATGAACCGCCGCTACGTCGCTCACCGTCTCCAACTGCGACATCTGCGCCAACCAGTTCTTACCGCTCTACTAGACGCCACTCAACCTCACCCCTCCGCCGCTCCACATCTCCATTGTAACCTGTCTACCAGTTCACTAACCAACGCCCGGAAAACTAACCTCTGCAGCTTTTGGAGGAAAAGCTGCATCGAACGAAAATACAGAAATTCCTCCAGTGCGTCCATATAATATGATCTCTGTTTTAATAGAAGGTGTGTACGTGGACGCTTTAATAGACACTCGTGCTTGTTTATCTGTGATTGATCGTTCTTTGTGCTCCCGTTTGCGAAAAGTCACCACCACTTATGATGGACCTACACTGCACGCTGCTCAAGGGGACGCCATTAGACCTGCCACTATGTGCACCGCTCGTGTTTTCATAGCTGGTCTTCATTTTGTGCAATTTGCTGTGCTGAGTTCGTGTGCCCACCAGCTTATATTAGGCTGAGATTTTGTCTACGGCGAACGCTTCCATCTGCTGTCGAGAAAATGTTGTTCATATGATGGAAACTGACTATACCCTGTAAGCGGATGACAAGCCCAATCGCTTTCTCGCTGCTGAAGATACCGAGCTACCACCTGGTCATCAGCGGATAGTTGCCCTTACTTCTAATGTGATCGACTCTGGTGACGTGTTTGTCCAACCATCTGCACGCTGTCTCGCAAAAGGTATAGCCCTTGCTTCAGGTCTAGCGCGATTCCACAATGGCTCCGGACTTCTCTACGCTACAAACCAGACTTCTGAGAAAATTCTCATTCCTAAAGGCACCACAATGGCTTGCGTTTCTGAATCTCAACCTGTCTCTGTTGTCCCGCTTATGCTAGCGTGTTCTGACCTTCCTTCTATTAAACGTTCATCAAGCGTTTCTGTTCTTGCTGCGACTATTAGTCCAGAACTGACCTCTTCACAGACGGATGAGTTGCTTGCCTTGCTACAAAAGAATAGGAGATTGTTTGATGCCCATTTCTCATCTCTGGGACAGACGTCCATTATTAGGCATCGTATCCAGACCGATGGCACTTCCATCGTACGCCGTAGACCACATCGCGTCTCTTCGTCCGAGCGTGAGATTATGGAACAAAATGTAGCCAATATGCTGCAATGGAACATTATACGTCCCTGCGCTAGTCCTTGGTCATCCCCTGTTGTTTTAGTAGGAACAAAGATGGCTCCGTGCGATTTTGCGTAGACTACGGACCACTTAATAAGATTACCCACAAGGATGTTTACCCCAAGCCACGCATAGACGATGCTTTGGATTCACTGCAAGGTGCTGAGTACTTCTCAAGCCTAGACCTCCGTTCAGGTTACTGGCATATACCCATGCACGAGAATGACAAAGAAAAGACAGCGTTTGCATCACCAGATGGGCTGTACAAATTCAACGTCACGCCATTCGGCCTTTGCAATGCTCCAGCAACATTCGAACGGATGATCGACACTGTTTTACGAGGCTTGAAGTGGAGGACTTGCTTGTGCTATTTAGACGATATCGTCATTTTCTCGTCAACCTTCCCTCAGCACTTGCAACAACTGGACGAAGTTCTTACGTGCCTTGTAAACGCAGGCCTTCAGCTGGACACCAAGAAGTGCAGTTTTGCGAGCAAGACGATTAAAATGTTAGGCCACATCGTAAGCAAGGACGGTATTCATCCCGATCCCGACAAGATTTCCGCTGTCCAACACTTCTCGCGTCCTGAAAAAGCCAAAGACTTGCGCAGTTTCCTCGGCCTCGCTTCTTATTTTCGCCGATTCATTCGAGACTTCGCCTCAATAGCTTCACCATTGCACAAGTTGCTCGGATCAGGCGTCACCTTTGTGTGGTCTTCTTAATGTGAAGCGGCGTTTACCCAAATGAAGTGTGCACTCACATCCGAAGCAGTCCTCTGCCATTTCGACGAAACCGTGCCTACACTCCTGCATACAGACACTAGTGGTCGAGGCATTGGTTGAATTCTCCTACAGCGAGACAAATCTTCACGTGAGAAAGTCGTCGCATACGCGAGCCGTGCACTGACCCCTGCCGAAAAGAATTATATCATCACCGAACAGGAGTGCATAGTGGTCGTATGGTCGATACAAAAGTTTCGACCGTATCTCCACGGCCGCCACTTTACTGTCTTTACAGACCATCACGCCTTGTGCTGGCTCTCGACAATCAAGAACTTATCCGGCCGCCTTGGTCGCTGGATTCTTCACTTAAAAGAATGCGACTTCACGATCACATACAAGTCGGGAAACAAGCATCAAGACGCCGACGCACTTTCGCGTTGCCCGCTCTCTTCGGAGCCATTTAACAAACCCGCCATTGCCGCACTCGAGAAGCTTTCGCCCGTCTCTTCCCTACATGTTTCGTCATTAGCTACTGTGGACCCAACTTCTCCAAGCGAGTGTGGTTCGTTCTTATCCCACCAACGTGCTGACCCTTACTGTCGCCGCATCATGGATCGTCTTGACGGGACTTGCCGACCCCCTAACGCCCGTCTTCGCTGACAGCTGACGCAATTCAAGCTCAACAACCACGTCGTGTACCGTCATATCTACCACCCTGATGGTCAATGCTGGGTGCCCGTTCTACCTCGGTCTCTTCGGGCTCAAGTCCTCAAGACATATCACGACGACATGTCTGCTAGATACATGGGCTTCCAGAAAACGTATGACCGCATAAGATGTCACTACTACTTGCCGGGCTTGTCCACCTGTGTCGCGAAATACGTTGCCTCATGCACCCTTTGTCAGCGTCGCAAGCTACCTACATCAACTTGAAGTGGACAATTACAACCACTCCCGTGTCTCCTGCAACCATTCGAGGTAGTTGCCATTGACCTGTATGGTCCGCTTCCTATGACTGTCACGGACAATCGATGGATAGTTACAGCTGTCGACCACCTGACCCGCTACGCCGAAACAGCTCCCGTGCCTTCTGCATCAGCTTCGGAAGCGGCCGACTTCATCCTTCGAGCAATCATCCTTCGACACGGAGCTCCTCGTGTAATCTTGAGCGACCGTGGAAGAGTATTTCTTTCAGAACTCATTGAAGAAGTGCTCAAGGCATCTGGCACTACACACAAAACAAGCTCTAGTTACCATCCTCAGACGAACGGCCTGACTGAGTGCTTTCATCGTACACTGTCAGATATGATAGCGATGTATATCGAACCCCACCACAGAAACTGGGACACCAATTTGCCATTTGTCACTTTTGCGTATAATACCTCTGTACAGCGCACAACCGGTTACTCGCCGTTCTACCTCGTCCACGGTCGCTATGCTTTTTCTTTCCTCGATGTTTCTTTCTTCTCTGCGCCTGTCAAACCATGTTCATCTTCAAGTGAAGAATACGTTTCTCGTCTACTCCATTGCCGCCAGCTGGCTCGCGTCAACACTGAAGCCAAGCAACAAGATCGCAAGCTTGAATATGATGCCTCTCGTCGTGCCGTGTCTTTCAGCCCGCCTGGCGACGAAGTCCTTCTTCTTACACCCATTCGCACTCCCGGACTGTGCGAGAAGTTTCACTTACGTTTTATTGGCCCCTACACTGTCTTGGAGCAATTGTCTCCTGTGAATTATCGCGTGGCACCCGTTCTTCTTCCGATGGACCGCCGCTACAGGGCAGCAGAAATAGTCCACGTATCCCGCATGAAGCCTTTCATACGACGTTCATCTTCTCTTTAAACTGCGGCCAGGAACTGCGGTCAGGATGACCGCTTTCACGTGGGGGGGGGGGGGGGAAGTTAGTGTAGGCATTCATTATGCACACCTACTTTCTTTAGACATATTCATCATCATGAGTGGTCGTCATCTTCATCTGCTGTGGGGACTTGGCTTGTCAGAGTTCTGTGCTTTGGGCGTGGCTGCTTCATCGTGTCTTCTGGGCGCAATAAAGGTTGCCTTCACCGTTACATCACAATATATATATATATATATATATATATATATATATATATAGATAGATAGATATAGATATATGTATATATATAAGAAAGAAGTGTATACCTAAAGGTTCGGTTTTCCGTGTTTTGACACAATATTATTGAGATCTAACAGACAATAATGCCAAGGAATGTATAGGGGAAGTTATTAGAGCAAATGCAATATAAATAGGAAGAAAGAAAAGTGAGTGAAAGAATAACCTGGTCATGGCTGGTTATTCTTTCACCCACTTTTCTTTCTTCTTATTTACATTGCATTTGTTCTAATAACTTCCCCTATACAGTTCTGGGCATCATTGTCAGTTAAATCTATATATATATATATATATATATATATATATATATATATATATATTATTACTATATACTTCACCTTCCAGTGCAATTTTGATGGCGGCTTGCCCTCCTTTGAAGTTTACGACAAATCGGTGGGGAGAGCTTAAGCGCTTCAAGTGCATGTTGGTGGCATCAGAAAATATCAAAGAGCCGGTAATTGTGGCGCCGCCAACAATATTATTAGCCTCTACCAAAGCTTTTAGCGTATGCACCTGACAATAAGGAAATGTTTGCCGCTTCAAGCACAGCCAGAACACACAGATAAGTGGTCCCGGATGTCGTACAGTCCCCCCCCCCCCATTTTTTCTTTCTTCTTCTTTTTTTCTTCTTTTGCTTCACTAGCAGGAGCGAATGCATATAATGAATATTGATGGTGGTAAGAGCTCGAACTTAGCTATATTTAAAAATTCACAGTCGTGAACTTATACGCAAGAAGCAAATAAATGAGCTTGCGTTGAGAGGGAAAGTACAAGCATTCAGAGTTTCGCTTCAAAATAAATTTTCGGCATTAAACGAGATAACTGAAGTTAGCGTGGGCACAATGAACGATAACCCAACTAGCATGGTCAAAGAGTGTGCATTGAAAGTCAGAGGTGCAGTCACTATACAGGAGACTGGCAAGTTATCCAAGAAGTCCAAAAATCGTATTCAGAGACGACTAATTATAAAGACCTCAAATGCAACAGACAAATTAAAGCTGGCATAGCTTTTGAAGTTAATCAAGAGGCGTAATGTAGCCTACATAAGAAGGTATAACACGGAGAGAATGGAACATGCGGTAAAAAATTAGGGGACCCTATATCTTCACCTTTAGTACACAGTTTAAAAAGGGCAGCGCTACGACACGAGGAAAGAAAGACAGAAAGACAAAGGGCACTGACAAAGTCAGTGTTCTTTGTCTTTCTGTGTTTCTTTGCTCGCGTAATTTCGCTAACGTTTTCAAATGATTACTATAAACTATCTATGCCAAACCGAAGTATTTCTTCACCGTTAGGAGTTGAACGCGATTGTGACGTCCTGTTCCTATAGTGCGTACTTTAAACACTTGATGCATGAAACCTTTGAATTCGGAATGCACCCACTACGTGGCCTTAAAAGTAGCTTGTGTGCCTTTCCTAGTGGTGTACTGGGTTTAAATTATGAAGCCTATATGATAACCAAATATTCTGGCGCTCGTTGGCAATGGACGCTTATACCATACATTATTATTGCTATATTTCATGTTGCATTGTGCATCATACATACAGGGCGCGTGTGTTCGTGAAGCATGCAAGCTACTTTCATTGCATTTCCAATCAGACGTAGTTTTTTTACTGTTTTTGCAAGCACAGGCGTATCCGTGTGGTATAACGTACGCTTGACTCGCAAACAAACCGGCTTCAATCCCCACTTCAACCCAAACAACCCTGGTTCGCTCCTCATTCTGCTGCAGGATTTCTCATCATGTACTTATTTTATTTGCATCGTTCTCAACTTCTTGATCGCGCATAGGATGGTGATTTTTCCCTCACATTCAACAACACCGGCGCCGGCACAGACGCCGATGCCAGAATTTCTGTAAAACGAGCTCTTTAAGCCGGAAACATATGCAGAGTTTTTCCGGCGTTTCCCCGGCGTTTCGTACGCCGGCGTCACTCGGCGTCGACGCTGCCGGGGACGGTGGCTGAAATGTCCACCTTTAGACGATCCAGATATGTATGTGCAGCATCGGCGCCGACGCCGGAAGCAAGTCGATGAATGGAGAACCAATCAGCACACTGATGCCAGTGACTTCCGCTACGTAACAGCAGCGTTTGCTTTTGTCCAAATGGTTGCCGCCCACCTCAAATCTATCAAGTCTTTGCCGTACTCTGAAGTGAAATGAACTTCATTTGGTTCTGTAGAACTAGTCAGACACACCCTTACGAGAAGTACACCACAGTCGTTGACTGCGCCCTGCAGAGACAGGAAGACCGTGACCCTCCACTTGCTCGCAGGCCTCCTGCAATTCCGAGTATTGCACTGAAAGCTCCAAGCTTTTAAGAGCCCTCTCCCAGTCTTCTTCTGTGCTGCACTTTGCGACATGTAACTCCGGGCACTGCCAGAACATGTGAGCGAGTGTGCAGTTATGTGCCTCACATCTATGGTATCCTGGAGTTACGTCATCAGCAAAGTGGCTGAATGTGCTACAAGATGGCAATGAACCTGCCTGTAGCATCCGAAGGACCAACGGCTGTGGCCGAGTGAGCTTAGAATGCGGAAGAGGGTACCTCAATCTATACAACTGATAAGGGGACGTCACTTTGTTAAAGGTGTTAAAGGATCTTAGAGTTATCCACAAACTCACCTCTGCGATTTCTCGCTCACGGTTATGGGCAAGTTCGTTGGCCTTGGGAAGAGTCGGGTGCACCTCTGAGCCCATGTGGGCCGGAAATCAGGTGATTATGTGGTAGCCTACTATACCCCTGGAATTTAAAACAGCGGCCACCTTCCTAGAGATTACTCCCGAGGCAAAGGCCTGGGCGGCAGTCCTGGAGTCAATAAATATTTCTGGACGCGAAAGGTCCGTCATCGCCAGGGCTATCGATACCTGCTCTGCTACGGAGGCAGACGCTTTCCTGATAGAAGCTGAGTAGAGTACGCTACCACGATCATCAACGACCACAGTTGCAAAACGATCGGAGCGGCCATACTGTGCGGCATCGATGAAAGCTATGTAGCGTCATCATCATCGCCATTCATCATCATTGTCATTTTTCTAGCCACCGCGCTGCGCCTCTCGTGCAGCTCACGCGAGAGCTCGAAGCGCGAGCAGTAGAGAACGAGCTTCAGGCCTGGCGGTTCGGACGTGGCAGCCGCCGCCGCTCCGCTTCGGCAATCGCCTTTGGAAATAAAGTGGCGAGAGAACGACACGACCACGTTGGCCGCCGTCCCGTCTTCCTCTCTCACTACATTGGTGACCCGGACGTGGGGCCCGTGCACTTAGCCACGAAATCAAAGAGAGACTTCGCCCGTATCTTTCGCCGGCCAACATTGTACTGTGAATGAACGTTACGCGGGAAGGGTGCTACCTCGTACGTGCCCTTCATAGTTTGTCATAGGAAGATCTTCTGTTTCTTCCTTGCCATATCATGACATCCCTGCCACTGTAGGAGACGCCGCCGAGCTTTCGTGGAGGAGAGTCGTGCGAACTGAGCTAGTGTTTGTGCCTCGGTCACCACCGTGAAGGTGTTGTGCATGCGCAGACTCATGAGCCCGTCCGTATTGGTGCTCACGGGGAGGCCTAGTACTCTTTTGCTGCCTTTGCGCATTAAACTGTCGAGTTTATCCCCCTCGCGTTTAGACCGTTTTAGCGAGGATGTCATGTAATTAATTTAGCTCTTAAAGAATGCGTGTAAGAACCTAAGGAGACTGCTCTTCCTCAGCCCTACCTTGCGACTTGACACGCTGAATATTAGTGTAAGCATGCCTTCTGTTTTGGAGGTGGTGCAAGCCAAAACCTGGGAATTTTCGCCGCGCCGTGCTCTGTGTGACCAGAAAACTCTCAAATGATTCTTGCATTTTCTTAGCTTGTTCCTCAGAAGATTTGACAGAAAGCGACTGGGATTCTTCGAGCAGTTTTCGAGCGTCATACTCATGTCCATCAGTAGGGTTAGAAGGCCTGAATGTATTGGCTGAATACGTGGCCTCAGAGATGTATAATGTCCAAGCTCACTGGTCGTATATTGCGAGTTTTAGGCTCTTTCTATTCTCCACAGTTGACGATAGAAGTAAAAAAATGTTGGTGGTACTGTGATTTTTTTCTCACCTTAAAATTGCAAGTAAGGCATAGAACTGGTTTTCAGGAATATGCCTTGTTGCTACATTGACGGACACTCCACACTGCTTTGCTAGGTCTCGAGTTCATCCTCTTGGACACACTCTGCGACGCTGTGCTGACACTAGCCTTGGTGCTCCTCATATGTTTTGCCACCCTCTCTGGCGGCGTTGACGCGATGACGCCGCGGGAAGCGGCACCGGAAAACGCTGGCAGAAATGCTTCATATGTATCTGTCTTTACCGCTATTGCGTTAAAAGCGCAAAAGGCCTAATATCTGCGAAAGCAAGATCGTGCTTATAGGCTAAAAAGGCATGTATGCATCAAGAAACAAGTAAGACACTGTCATAACAAATATGAATAGAACCAATATACAGAGCTTCAAGTATTACGAGCTGGCGTTTCAGCAGTGATGCAGGCATTACGGAATCCGGGCATCGAAGAACCCTACATAATATATTAAAAATCTACAGTGAATTCACTACCACCAATATTCTCCATAAGTGAAGCGACATAATACAAATAAAATATTGTGTAAGGCAGGGAGAAGAGATCTCACCAATGCTGATCACCGCGCGTTTACAGGAGGTCTTCAGAACCCTATATTGGTAAGAGTTCGGGATAAAAGTTCATTAAAGGAGAGTATGTAAGTAACCTGCCATTCGCGGAAGGCATTACTTTGATGAGTAACTCTGGGGACCAATCACAGCTCACGACTAAAAAACTGGACACGGAAAACAGAAAAGTAGGCCTGAAAATATTATGCATGGAACCAAAGTATCAGTGTGTAGTAGTAGTTACGTTCCGTTTTGATTCTTTCCCCTCGCCTCTCACTTGTTGCGCCACATTTGCTGCTGCCGCCAAGGAAGCCGAAGACGAGAACTTTTCATCTGCTGGCACCTTGAGGAAACGACCACTCCGACATCATCTGAATATAGAGACGTTTATTCGTTTCTTTTTTTCTGTCCCTGCACCCCTGGTTTTATCCCCTGTCTCCCCATTCAACCACTCTTACAGTCCAATCGTAACGTACCACTATTACAGTCCAATCGGAACGCACAGATGTCTCTCCTCGCCACAACCTCGAAGACCCAACGCCTCTTGCCCACTCATCGGTTCTCCGCCGTCGCTCAGGTTTCTTTCACCCCGGTTCCTGGAATGATCGACGACGGACGTTGCCGGGTCGTGGAAAAGCGCCTCCGAGTAAGTTCCCGCGATGCCGGGCTAACAGGCCATCAATAAAAATTGCCCGTGCACCAATGCCGTCGCCTCCGCTGATTCTGGTTGTCCGGCGGACGCGCACGTGTACCTTCCATCCTTGCAGCCTGGCCCGGTCACCTGAAGCCTGGCTTGGTCTCCTGTAAGGCGCCATAATTGAACCCCTTGGGGCACGGGAGTTGTCGCGTCCTTTGTGGCCAGCAGACAGTCATCGTCCCGCATTCCGGTGGCCCTGCTTCTTTGTTGACGAGGGGTCGCCGGCCTTAGGGGTGGGTAACATAAAGTATTCGGGGAACGCACGAAGTTCGAGCCCAACAGTAGTCTTGCCAGAAAAAAACGCTTTAGGATGAGTGAAATGTCGTTGGTATTGGTAAAGTAATATGTCTATTTAGGAGAGGTGGAGCCGAACCTTGAGAGTGAAGTAACTAGAAGAATAAAAATGGGGTGGATCACATTCAGAAAACATTCTCAAATTATTATTAGTAATCTACCATTGATCCTCAAGATATATAACAGCTGCATCTTGCCAGTACTTACCTACGGTTCAGAAATCTGGATGGTTAAAAAGAGGGTTCCGCTTAAATATAGGGCGACGCAGTGAGAGAATGATGGGAAAATGATAGGAGTGACCCTAAGAGACAAGAAGAGAGCAGAGTAGGCCTATGAACAAACCGGGGTTGAAGATATCACAGTTGAAATCAACAAATTGTAATTGGCCATGCACGTAGCGCGTAGGCAAGATGACCGCTGCCCATTAGGAGCAAATGACAGGATTCCTCCAGAAGGCAAACGCATGAAGAGAAAACAGAAGGTTAGTTGGACCGTGCAGATTAAAAAAATTGCAGGCATAAAGTGGAAGCAGAAAGGACAAGACCGGGTTGATTGGCGGATCATGGGAGGGGTCTTTACACTGCAGTGTGCGCAGCCAGGCTGGTGATTTTGAGGATGCTGATGGTGACGATGATGGTAGTGATAATGTTTATATACTCTACCAATGGAATAGATTAATTACCGCCACCATAACTCAGGGGTAGAGCATTTAACGCATTATTCGAAGGTCGCAGATTCGGTCTCTTCAGGCGGCTAGTTGTTTTTTGGTCTTTTCTTTCTTCAGATAACACCCCTTCTTTCTTTCGTCCGAATTTCTTTCTACTGATAACACCGCCATATTTTTTGGCATCATGGTCTTTTAGTTGCCAATAATATTGTACTTAACAAAGAAAGTGAGCCCTTAAATTTGCAGTTTTCATAATATAACTAATTAATGTCTGACGTTGAAGGATTTCACGTGATCTTTGTTTCAATGATAATTCAATGATGCCCTCCTTTCTTTTTCATCTCTTAGACAGTGCCCCATTTTTAGCACGTCAGTTTTTCAAACTGAACATGGTGTCCATTATGTAGTGTGTAAGTGTGCGGCCACGCAGTTGCCGTTCATTTCGCCAAGCGAAAATTTGTTCAGTAATGTGTGATTCGTGATGCTTCATAATATGACACTAAGATATACAGTCTGTTACGCACTTAGGGGAAATCTCGTAGCGCGTTGCCTCGCGATGTGGCCTGCGCGGCAGTCGCGTACCAACAGCAAGTCGCGCGCGCGCAGACGTTAGAGGGCCATTGTGTTGAACGGTTCTACCACATCGTTGGCTATAAGGTGTTGAGCGCTGGCCACATTGTCAGGCAGCGGACGAATTTCATCGTTGCCGCGTGAGCTGGGCCAACATTTCTCATTGTGTCACAGTACGCCTTACTACCTTCCTAAATGAGCGCCGTCATCGATGCCACCGGGGACTTGCCGGGGTGTTAGGTCAAGTTTGAAGTTTTGCGCGTGCATTTTGGCGCTGGCGAGTGAGTGCGACTTCAAGTAATGAAATGCCATCGAAGCACCTTGAGGTCGTTCTTTTAGTCGGCAGCATTCCTGAGCTCGATCACGTTTGTTTTATTGGGCTAAACCCGCAAAGCGTCATGGCAGTCTCTGTAGAGTGCTTCTTTTTCGTTTTTTTTCTTTAACGTAGAATAAATACCACGCCTGGTAGGTGCTCATTCGGGTATTCCCGCCGCAGCGTACTGAGGTTCACACACAACAAAAAATATATACTAGAGCACCGCCAGCATCAAGACATTTGGAAAGAGCAAAGAACGTATGCTTTCAAACTCTGTAGAACCTCTTTATCACCCATGAAGGCTGACAGGTTGATATCGTACAACGTTTACTACAAATATCGGCATCTATAGTTCCCGTAGCGACGATTAATTCAGCAGGTTGCCCCACACTGTGGCCAGCGCTCACCGTCATCACAGACGATGCTGTTCAAAAGGATGTTCTACAAGCGTGGGCCCTTGCGCGAGCTGCTGCCGGCGCACGACTGCAGCGCTAGCCACACCATGATCCCGTGCACTCCAAGATAAGTTTTAAACACACTGCCGCCTGCTAGCGTCTCGTGCCAGCCCATGAAGAAACCCGCAAAACTTTCTTTCTCCTCCCCTTTTCTCGCCTCGCATAGCTGACACAGGCATCATCTGCTAGTAAAATATGAACCATCTCCCTGAAGTAAACTCTGAAGGGATGCGAAGCAGCAGTAATACGTACGGCGTTGACATGGTTGAAACGGGTGTCGGTGCGGGTGCTCAAAGAACAGTTTGAAATGAAACTCGGTGTAACGTTTACTCGAGTAAATGTTTATTTGAAACACAAAGACACGGGAGCCAGTATGGGTCTCATGTAAGTTTCATCGCAGATGAACTGAGAGCTGAAAGAGAAGACAGAATTAGTTGTGCGTCCGCAGCAGCCGTACGAACGGCTGGCAGGCTGCGTCTGTACGGCTGCTGTGAACGGGCAACTAAATATGTTAGTGTTTCCACTAGGCGTGCGGTGAAGCGTTGCGGGTGGTGGAGAGGGTGGAGCGAGAGAGAAGTGTGTTTCGAGCGGGCGGAGGGTCGGGCAGCTGCTGCGGGAGAGAGTAACGTCAACGCGCAGCCGCGACTTGACCTACTTGGCACCACTCCAACCCCCGTGGCGATGGGGTTCATACGGACTTAAGAGGCAGTATTATAAAATACTAGTCAAATATCTGCTTCGCTCTAAAACGCGACTGTTCGCACCGCACAAATTTTCACTGACCACCCCGTATATGAAGGCACCGGATCACGCGTAAGCAATTCAGTCAAGCGCGTCTTTACTTGGCTTTCACTTGACGTTGAAGGCAGCGCTCCTCGTTCATGAAATAAGTTGAAACAATAAAGAACGAAATAAAAATTAGGCGTTCCCAAGCCATACGCAAATACGCAACGTTCACGTGATATCCCCACAACTCCTCGACGCCCTTACTCGAGTTCTCCCCGTGGGAAAATGTCGGTAGATTTTTTTTGTCCATTATATTATAAACGCATTAACATTGCGAGTGAATAAAATCATACTCAGCCACAAGCATGTTGGTCCACAAGTTTTGTGGACCAACATGACTTTGCGGAAGCCCCGCCTTCGTTACCTTAGCTCCACTATCGAGATCCAATACAGTTTGCTGACCGGCTACTTGGTTCAACAATATTCTTGCTTAGGAGACTGAAGGGTTTCTTAAAAAAAGAACACGTGGCAGAAAGAAGGCTTCTTGCTACGCTCTTATGAGTGTTGTTTTCGTGGTGTTTTACCCCCGTAATCTAGAACGTCTCTTCGCTCAACGCTTCACCTTCACTTGAGAAAGCCGACGGGAGCGCCGTATCTAGGCACGGCAGGTCATTACATATCAGCGATATTCTGCTGCGATTCATGAGTAGCGCAGCGTCATCTTCAGTCGAGTGGTGGCGCAGTGCTCAACTCTGACAAGTGAAAGCTGAAAGTCGAGCCGAGGAGTGTTTGTGAATACGGGGGTTAGTTTCCCAAGGTAATCTGCACTCCCCTATAAAATTACCTGAAGATTTGTTGTCGAAGAGTACAGCAGCTTATTTTTGCAGGTCGAGCTAGCCATCCTGCAGATTTCGGGCATGCAGCGAGGTTTGACTGGAGCAACAAGCATTCGCTACGACCCGCATGAAGTACCCACCGACTTCGAAAGGCTGGTGTAAGTTGAGCTCCTTTTTTCCGCATCAAAAGTGATGGCTTGCCCAAAACGATTGTCGAAAGATTTTAAATGCGAATGCATTTATTAATCAGCAGATGTCAGGCATCTGGCGGCATCCGCGAACCCGCAGTTGTTGACTCTCCGCTCTCACTCCCTCTCACATAGCAGCCTCTGCGGGCGCGTGCGCTTATCCTCGCACATAGCAACCAGACCAGGTGCTCCGGGAGGAGTGGTGGAGAGTATGTGGATAGGAGGAGCGCACTTTAGACCCTGACATCCATCAGCGGCTGTGGCATGTGAGAGCGCTCGCATCGTGGGAGCTCAGTGGAGCTCCCTCATATGTAGGGGCCGTGCAGGAGAGGGCAAGTGCAGTGCTTCACCTCTCCTACTCTCGCCGTTCACTCTTTCTCCTCCCAGCGCCCTCATTTCCCGTCCACTCGCTCACACGTATATATAAATATGTGAGGCGCACGCCTCACTCTTAACTCCTCACTGGCTGCTAAATGTGGAAATAAATAGTTGCGGTACAAGTCCTCGTCTTGTGATTTTCACGCCATTAAAATTACTATGCATTGTACTCTCCACGCAAGAAAAGCATGCGCATTTGCTTACGACTTTCTTAGGGGAGGCGTGGTCAATTTCTTAACATGAAAGAGTTTTATGCCTGGGTCCAGCAATATTTCTGTGATTGATTTTCATGACGGGTAAAAGAAATTTTAAAATGAAAAGAGAAGGTTTTGTTAACTGGAGTCGAACCCACAACACCTCGGTAGGCGACAACAGATGCGCGGCTCTCTGACCACTGCGCCACGGTAACTTTTTTTTTTTCAGTGACTACGCCCCAGCTAGATACAGTGTACGCTTGAAATATACGCATTTTATATATACCTGTGCTCTAGCAGTTCTCTTCGTAATGTGTCATAGCGCATAATGACGGTGAAATCTACGATTAGTTACCTTCAACGCGTCGTTTCTACGCATCCATCCTGTTCGGTTCCTCTCAAATAGAAGTGTCATTTTTTTCAGCACTTTCAAGTACAGCCAGGTGGCAACCATTGCGTGAATCAAGCACGCCCTCACCTTTGGCGCCTCGCTTATTCAGCTTGTGTGATTGGTGACCGCATCTGGCACCAGTGCCGGGAGCGTGGCCACCATGGGTTCGCCGCCAAGCCAATTAGTCTGGGGCGAGCCGTGCTTCGGCTTTCCCTGCAAAGAGAC
Source organism: Rhipicephalus microplus (assembly GCF_043290135.1). Lineage (NCBI taxonomy): Eukaryota > Metazoa > Arthropoda > Arachnida > Ixodida > Ixodidae > Rhipicephalus > Rhipicephalus microplus. The sequence goes on along the minus strand of NW_027464585.1, from coordinate 21,788,446 downwards.
ACAAGTTCTAACAGGCCCGGACGACGCCTCTTCCTCGCGCTACGCCAGCACACATCACGATGCTCCGCTGGTCCTCATTGGCCACCCGTGACACCCCTTTCCCGGTAGCTTGTATTCGCTAGGCACTGGCCCACCGCCGGGGACATTCACAGGCGCTGCGCTATGCTCCCTACCGGTTAGGGGAACCTAAAAGGAATGGCTCAACCCACCACGGGGGATCGGCTATGAATCGCCTGGCAGTGGGATTTTGATGAAAAAAAAGGAGGCGGGCGCCTTTTTTTTTCTAACCATTATACCTCCACCAAATTTACGAAGGCCTGCACGAGATGTAGACGCGCTGCTTCAGCAGGCGGCTTTTCGCACGTGCACTCCGCTGCCACCCTTTGTCTGTTAGTCCTAGCGCCTGCCGGCAAGCGGAAACTTGATCGGTCTTGTAAAGTTTCCAGCTGGCTCGCAAGCCTGTGATTGTTGCACTGTGCTTTATCTTTGGTAAATAAACCCCTGTTGGTTGAAAGCCTGCCTCTAGGGCCATATTTGCGCGGTGTTGGAGAGTCGACAAACCCGGCCTTAGAGTCGTTATGTGCGATGGTAGTGGAGATCACCATGTTCCTTCCCGGTACTTCGTAAGGTAAGCCTTTAGCAAACCTATCTCCACACCTTACCCAAACCACCGGCATGGCTCATAGCATTCATCGATACCAGCAATAGTTCTGCGAAGCATATAGTAACGTGCTTGCTTCGCGAGCATGTACCTTCGCGTTCTCCGCTAATAATAGTCACGCAGGATATTATGGCTTGCCAAGACGGAAGACTCAACGCGCGTTCCGTTTCCCTCTAATCAGGCAGTGGCATTCAATAATTCTAACATGCCGTGAGTAGGTGACCTTAGCCCTAGTTTGGCATACAATCAGTCGTGCTCTTCAGCTGTCACACCACTTTCTTTGGTTGCGCTACCAGTAACTACCAGAGTAAATAAATTGCCACAGACATCCATGCCCAGAAGAGCATGTTTAAAATTTAGTCGTCTCGATGAGGATATGCCGTTGATCATGAGTATCGATGCATTCACGGAAAAACGCTGGTTTAATTTACTTGTCTGTCAACAAGAAACATTGCATGAGCTTAAGCTATCTTTTATCAATGTACATTTCACACTACGCAACTGCTGTAAGCAGACGGTTCACTTTTGTGCTAACCGATTCCTAGGACAGAAAATAAACCGTGTTTTTTTTTCATCAATCGAAAAATGTAGTGAAGCGTTGGTCGCAGTAAGGCATTCTAAAGGCTGGTGTTAAGATCTTGGCTTGGTGGATGCTGGAATCAATGGTGGATATTGTGGAAATATTAGTGGATATAATGGAAACTGTAGTGGGCATAATAGCTGATGACGGCGAGAGTGGAAAAATGACGGCAGATGGTGGTGGTGGTGGCGAGCCAATGGTGCTGACGGCGGAAAATGTCGGCTGATGGTGGCGAGGCAAAACGTGTTTGGTGAAAGGCTCAGTGAGCAAGGTGGATGACGGTGGCAAGATGGAAATTTGGGGAATGATGATGGCATGATGAAAAAGCACATGACAGTATGTGAAATCACGTATTTGTAGCGGTTCATTCTTGAATGCGCAAAGATACATGTTTACGGTCAAAAGAAACCAACGCTGCTCATTACACTTTTTAGAACGTTTATTTTTTTGTCCCTGTGGTGTCAACAGCGCTTCAATTTTTGTGGAGCGTAAGCGGTCGTGAGTACGTTTGCATTTCGCGCACGTAATTACAGCAGTTTGACATCGATGACGTGTTTTTAGGGGCGAAGATTCTTATAGCGGCACCCGTTCGTCCCTCGTAGTCGTAGTAGTAGTGGGTAACCTGTCTTACATTTTGACGTCCAAGGTGGTGCTGGTGGGAGATTTTTTCTGTGCGTTGTTGTACAATAAAAAATTCGCAGCGTGCGCGTTAAATAAAAGCCGAATTGTCTTGTCTCTCATGCCCTCTTAGCAGCCATTGACATGTACATTGAACACTATCTGAAAAGAAAGGGTTGCTACGTTATATTCGCTGAGCGTAACCTCCTTGGTTTTAGAAAGGTTTAGCGAGTGTTGGGCCACAGTGCCATGAATACAGTAAACTCGTATATACCATGAACTCGAGGTGGTTGAAGGTGGGAGTAGAAACGAAGCGCAAGCCGTAAGAAAGTGTGCGTGTGCCTCCTCTCGTTCAGTCCTTGGAATGCCCGCTGGATGACGGTGCTTCTATATGAGGAATATATGATGAAAAGATGTGAGATAGTAGGACTTGGAGTGTTGTATAGGTGGACGAAAGGACACACAGACATATGCATGGACGGACGCACAGCTGGCTGCACGAACGGATGGACGCATGGACGGATGCAGGAGCGAATGCATGGACCAACGCAGGGACGGACGCACAGATGGACGTGCGGACGCACGAACAGACGCAGCACGGACGGGCGAATGGATGCACGGGCGGCCACACAGACGGACGCATGGACGAATGGAAGCAAGAACGAATGGACGGACGGATGCTTCACTTCACTCTCCATCATTCACTCCGTCGATATGCTGCCGTTTTTTTCGTTATGATGTTGAGAAGACTAGTTGTGTCACTGTGAACAGTGACAAAAAATATTTTAAATCGGCACGCAGATGTCAAGAAATAAATGAGCTCCAGTACGCTATTGCCTGTTTTAATGTTAGAGCAGAACACAGCGGTCACTTGATGTCGCCACGAAAGAAACGCAAATCTGGCAATTCTTACACACTCTATCGCGTGAGCCGTACTTTCGAGTTAACAAAGTGCGCGTGAATATGCATAGAATTTCACTTTCTACATGCGTCGAGACGAGCCCCAATGAATTTGACTTTCACCCCCTCTGTTCTACCACCATGATTTCCACCAAAGGTTTGTAGTACCGACCGAGCCCGTACAAGTATTTTTGGTGCTTCTGGGTTTCAAAATACACAATTTTTGACGAGTAAAATGACAATACAGCACCGCTGTGGCATTATTAAACCTAAATGAAGCCTTTTTTATTGTGTCTGCTGTCCGCAAAATCAGCGACAAACATCGATGGGACGCGTTTGCAGCACTTCCACCAAATGTATGCCTCCCCTCACCAACAGCCGCCGGTCGGACTCGCCGACATTTCACTGGCTCTCATGCGAGAACACAGACTCCTCAATTCGTATGTTTACTGAACCAATATGATAGCATAATGTTTCTAGCGCACTGCATTCGTGTTGGCCAAGCCGTTATGTAGTTGTTGCTAACGACAAAGCAACAGTGGCGCGCTGGCATGACTGCGCTGTGCGTTGCACAAAAACATCACTATCAATTGGTGGGCGTAACTATCGAATAAGCATTGAAGCGTCATAAAGCCTGAACAGATATCGCACTTTGGAAGGAGCAAGAAACGGATAATAATCTTGGCAGCAACTGCCGGTAAACTCTACCTGCTCCTCAGTCCACTGAGTTGTTCTTTTTTCTTGTGGTTGTAAATTGTAACAAAAACATAGCGCTCTTGCCATTATCGCAGTGGGAATCGTTACAGGCAGCAGTTGTTCGTGTTTATCAAGTGTGCAAATCTTAGTAGCAGGTGCAGATCCCGTTCATCTTGAGTAAGCGATAAACTGAAGTTAAACGACGACTTTGTGACCTCAGTACTTCATTAACACCGAAGCTAAATTCTGGTGGCGTGGCGCAGTGGTCATTGTGCTCAGTTATAACTCCGAAGAAGGCAGGTTCGACTCCGCACTGCGGTACTTTTTTTACGGGTGCTTTTTACATCGTTTTATACAGTTATTTTTAGTAATTTTTAGTGGCAGCTCGTAACGGTCGTTCTGACGCTGCTTAGCGCTCCAGCATTGCCGGCTGGAGCACGCGATCCACCATCCGCTGAACCATACCCCACCATACACCATGTGCCACCAACATTTCCAGCACGATATTCCACCATAATGGTTGATGGTGGAATCTATCATTCCTATGATGGACGTTTTTTCAATAGGGGTCCGATTTTCAAGGTGTCAGGTGGTGTCGGATTTCTTGATGTTTGAAGAAACCATGCATGTATTTTCGAAATTCAAATGCATTTTTTATTCGGCCTATGACCGGCATCCTGCGTTGTCAGCGGCGGTGTCCGCACGCCGGAATGTGTCATCTCTCCAATCTCACTCTTTCTCCCAAAGCAACAGCTGCGTGCACGCGCGCTTATCTTCCCCCTTAGCAACCACAGAATGTGGTGCGAAAGAGTGTAGGAGAGGGTAGGTGCAGTGCTTCGCCGCTCCTTCTATCGCCGTTCGCACTCTTCCCTTTCTGCGCTACACTCTCCCGTCCGCTCACGCCTCACTCTCGGTGGTTCGCTGGCTGGGCGCCTCTCAAAAACATCCGGAAATGTGTGGTCACCCAAAGTAGTCGAAATTCTCGGAGTCCTTTGCTACGGCGTGTCTTATAATCATATGGTGGTATTGAAATGATAAACCCCACATATAAATCTAGTGTGAGCTCCATATGCTACTGTTCAAAGTCAACATTGAGCCGAAAACGCTCGCGCCCCACTCTCTCGTCCGCTCGCTCCTGCCTCTAGGCCACTCGCTGTCTCCACCCCTTTCAAGACGATGGCCGTAGTGGGCCAAGACGAATGCCTGACGTCCATGGTACACTCTAGCGGCAGAAGAATAGCATTCACATTTACTCACAATTCACTTGAGGTTATGGGCGCATTTTTTTCTGTAATCTGAAATAAAACCAAGCATAGCATGAAAAAACACACTGAACACGTAAACACACAGAACTTGAAAACTTGAAGTTTCTTATCAGCATATGAAAATGACAGAATCCTTTGAAAACATCACCGAATCCAACAAGATAAATTGCAGAAGCTCTGTTGTTGCTTACACACAGTGGGGTGCAACGTCAACTTCTGGCAATGACACAGTTGTCGTATCTTAGAAGGCAGTTGTCGAAAAATTCACTGTGTTGATTTAGTAGTGAGGCTACTTATAGTCTAAAGTTCTCCCGCGTCAGGCATAAGCGGCAGTATCTCCCGAGCAGTATAGTATATGCCACTGTCTCATAGAAGAACATACAAACTGCAGATGAGTCAGCATATACAAAATGGCGCTATACTACTACTCTTCGGTATCTCAAGCGTGGGCTGTGCCTGGGTGGGGGGAAAACGAGAGCCTCAGAGACCACCTAGCACGGAAGAGAACGGAAACTGTACCTTCAGATAGTTGCGTCAAAATAAAATGCGGCGGCGTACAAAACTGTGACACCGTGAGGCGAGATGACGCTGCTGGTACTATCATAATTATTATATAGACGCAATTTCTTGCTGCTAGTTATGTGCCCTACTGCAAGTTCATGCTGCTCCGATGCTCACCCCCTGTTATATTTTGTTTTTCACAGCGAAAGATGTTATGAGGTCAAAACACGGCTCACGTGAACGTCGTAGTTGTCCACCGTCGGTGTCCGTAACCAATATCGCATAAAATAAAAAATGGCAGATTCCACGTACAGTGAGAATTGATATGCGAAGCACGAATGAAGAAAGTTGATTTGCACTTCGAAATCAGCCCAAAATTACGAGGCGGACGCAAAATATGCCGTACATGACTTCGATGTCATAACTATCATGTTCGCGCCTGGCATTTGTGTTCGCCGTCTTTGGACTTCATGTAATAGTAAATTTGGTATATCACCAGTTAGCAAAACGGCCACGAGTGCGCTATGAGCGTAGCATGAAGTCATGTTTCACTTGATATGCATATCATAATGATTAAGTTTCGCCGTGTCATTTATTTTCGTCACCGATTGACATAACGTAGTACTAAATTTTGTGTATGTGGAACTAGACAAACGGTTGTGAGCGCAATCGAGCATAGCATGTAGTCACGTTCTTAACTAGAGTATAAAGTTGGGCATGTTGGTAAGACATAGTTGATCGCCGTAGCGCGTTTAGAAACATAGGACAAGGGAAGAGACAGATGGGAGCACTTACTTCCAACAAAATCTTTATTTCGAGGAGCGTACATATATATGCTCACGAAATTCGAAGACAACACATAAACAGATGAAAAACCTTCTATTGCCATGCGCTAAAAACTTATGATCTCAAAAACGACAATTCTTTTTCACAAAGACCGAGAGAAGGAGTGCTGACGCAGTTCAGCCCTAATCTACTAATCTTTTCTGCTTCAATAATCTCCCTTGTCACTTTATTTCTGTTTTTTCCTATGATTATCGTACCATGAAAAAGTGGTTTGCAGCCACACGTGCTGCAATGTAGTGCTAAAAAACCATCTCGTCCATTTCTTACGTTGCAAGCGTGTTCGCGGAGCCGGTCATTAATGCACCTGCCAGTTTATCCTATGTAGTATTTACCGCATGAAAGAGGTATCTGATAGATTACAAATTGCGCGCATGTGACAAACAGTGTTAAGTGCTTTTTAGAGCATCCCGGTTTTGCTTGTGAAGCAACTTTCATACACAAGTACGAGAGCTTTTTCGGGGCAGAAAACTTCACTTATACATTGGCGTGCTCCCCAACCTTTTTCAAGTTGTGGGAGATTCCATGTAGATAAGGCACTACGGCAAGCTTCTGCCGTCTTACTGGCTCAAGCTCTCCTTGCAGCAAGCCTTGCAGCAAGCTCTCCCTCATGATGAGCCAGGTGATGAAAGGTGATGAAAAACATACCTACTCCAGCCTTCGGAAGATTTACTATTGCACCTGTCGAAATTAATACGTAATTAGGAAAATGACTGCGACAGTCTTGAAGGAGGCCCTCCAGAACATGCTTTGGAAGTAATTTAGCGTTTTTCGGGAAAAATGTTATCGAAAACAAAGTCAACTGGCAACGAGCATAGAATTTGGGCAGTTAAATTCTGGAGGGAAACATTAGGATTTGATAACAGAGACTCGATGAAGCTGACTTGGGGCCTTTGATAACGACACCACGGGTGCTTAAAGAAAAAATTTGGAGATTTGATGAAAACTGCCTGTGAACGGGAGAGGAACGCATCGTATATTTTTAGAAATGTTCGCATGGTAAGCTGTTGACATCTTGCATCAAGTGGAATGATTCGAGCTTCCAAATAAAGTACCCTATTCGCAACACACCTTGGTAGCCCGAGACACAGCCGCAGAGCTTGCCTTTCTAGCAATATTAGAGCTCTTAAATCGTACTCAGCAATCCCGGAAAACAGAACGCAACCAAACTCTAGAATTGAGCGTACGTAATATTTGTAAATCATAAGTAGCCTATCCCTGCGCATCTCTGAATTCTTATTGCGAAACTTGCATAGTAATCATAAGGCACTCTCTACTTTACGGGTGTTTGATTCTAATTGTTGTTGTCAATATAAATTATCCACGTAAATCTTTACAGAAACTTGAGCTTCTTCGCCCATTAACTCTGGCGCACACCCACTGTGGGGATTGGGGGATTACAAAATATTCTGGCATATTTTTTCATCGTAGTCAGCAACAGCACCATACAACTGCACAAAGTTTCTTGCAAGTGTACAGCATGTACTACGCTTCTCTGAAGAATGACGAAGGATGACACAGTGAATGACTGCCTACTACAAAATGATTGTTAGCAGAAGTGCGTTAAAGAAGCTCTTAAATGCCCCTCTTCTAGCTTTATCTGTCACACTGCGGCGCCTTCAGGGCAGCTCTGGTGTTTTTTTAAATCGAAGCATTTCTTAGAAAACTTTTGAGACATTCAGTCTATCTTATCTATATATCTATCTATCAAGCCACTTATGAGTTTTACGTCCCCTGGCTTTTTATTGCCATCGCAATTACTGAACACACTTGGCTGAATGTTGCCGCCGGCGTCTACGTCAGCGACACGGTCACTCACCGTATGCGTATACATCTCTCTCTCTCTCTCTCTCTCTCTCTCTCTCTATATATATATATATATATATATATATATATATATATATATGTATACATATATATATATATATATATATATAGTGCTAGAAACAAAAAACCCCAAAAAAGACTCCGGTGCGCTGACTCCAGCTTGGGTCCTCTGAATCATGAATGCAATGCGTTAATCACTCAGCAAACGAGGAGCACGTCTTCCACCATTCCAACGCAAGCTATTTATGTCTACCACTTACCGCTACTGACGGGCATCTCTGGAGGGGGGGGGGAAATCATCGTATTTTTAGCATTACCAGCAAGATGGTGCCATGCGTGCGCGCCGCCACGTCATACGGCGGCGCGCACTCTAATCTCCCACGCGTGCTTTGCCCCGCTAAGAGGGGGGAAGCGACGCTCCCTCACGCACCCTAATGTGCCAACCGCCGGCAGACGTATGCACGCGCCTACGCGTCAAAAGCATCTAGTCGCGCCTGTGCAGAAAAAGGGCATGCAACCACTGGCAAGCATCGACCACATTCATGCTCACGCGTTCAAGGCTGGTTGGTGCACAGTGTTGCTTGATTTTTTTGGCCTAAAAATTTCAAGTTTAGCGCAGAACGACGCGTTCTCAACTGGAGCGGAGTCGTACGTTTCCGTAGATAAGATCGCGTGCGAAAATATTGATCGTGCTTGACCCACCACAGTTTTGACTATTTTTGAACTAATTAACATTGCAGTGAGTAAAGTAACTACAGCAGTATGCCCCAGAAATCAAAATCGGTGCGTGCGCCACTCCCGTGAATGAAAATTCTTGTTCAAGATACTGTAGTCTACATAGGCGTGCGCAGGGTTCTCCTTAAGGGGAAAGAGAATGTTCGCCGCAGTGCCCACTCTTTATTAAGTAAATGTAGCGGCTGCCTTAGCGTCTTCCTCCTCATTATATTGTTCTTTAAAGCTGATATTGTCCCTCCCCCTCTTTTTAGTGAATAAGGGGGCGGTTGCCCCCCTAAGTAGGCATATAAATCAGGTTTATAAAGATCAATGTAAATAAATCCCCAGGTCGCTATATGTACGATACCAAAGTCATTATTAATAATGTGAATTACGTGGTACATTAGGCACATTTACATTTCATAATTCACACCACTCGTTAACTTAATTATCACACCCTAAACTTTATGATATTTCAGATTTAGGTCATAAGCCTACACCGGAAGCCTATGTTGAGGGATTTCAGATGATGTCTGCGATAGATATAGTCTCAAATGCAAACAACACTTGACTCTTGGTGATGCAAAAGATAATGGTCATAAGTTAGAACCCAAGTACTGCGTAGAATGCTTCTGAGTATTTTTCGTTGTCGAAATACGCTTTGATACGACTGTTCCCGACACTTCATGATGTGACAGATATTGGTCATAATACTGTAACTGAATCCTGTATGGGAGACTTCTGGACATTGTCTGTAGGCAAAATATTCTCGGAGGAATGTAGGAATTGACATGCTGTGTTTGATTTTCTACATTTTTTATGTATCTCAGCTGTGGCATGGACGTCTACAAATGATGTTCTCGCTGTCGTTTTCTGCTCTCGTGGTGGCTCGAACACGCAGAGCAGCTGCGGCACAACTTTTTCTTCTTCTTTGAGACGCTGACTGCTTGCATTAGGGCCCCCCTTTAGCGAGGAAGCCAGTGTAGAGTCCCTGAAAAATCTAAAGTAGCGCCAACAACACCCCTTTCCTTCTACCTCCTCTTCCAGAAACCACAGCAGCGCCTCTAAAGTGTCCATCAGGAATCTATGAATGCGAAAGCACGCGGGTGGCCTGTATGTGCCAGACACTTGGGCAGCTCAGGCACTGCTGCGCCGTGTGTTCATCGAGGGGCCGTGTCTCGGGTATGCTGAATAGGTACGCCGGTGGCGTCTGCTCATGGTTCGCGTGCAAATGAAAGTGTACAAACAATATGGCGCTTGCGATATCATCACAAAAGCTATGCAAGCGAGGGGAGAGGAGCCTACTCATTGACATGAATGGCGCTACTTAGGTTTTTGTTCAGGTACTTTAAGCCCGTGCGCGAAGGAGCGATCCCGATGAGCAGGTTTTAGGTTCTGCTGTTCATCTGGTTTTCGCGGATGGCTTGTAGTGTTCGAGAACGACATCAGTGCCGAAGAAAGCCGTCTTTATGTGGTGAATGGAGACACTGCCTTCTCGTTCATTGATGATGAACCAATGATGGGTGTACGCACGTCGGTGATTAAGAAGTTCCACCGAAACTTGCGTCTCAGGCCGATGTCAAGCGTGACAGATCGCTGTCTGTAGGTCTGTATGGTCGAAAAATTGAGCGCGGTGAAAGGCGGCGAGGTCTAGCGTCGTCATCGGTCCTGTAACGTAGGAGGAACAACTCGCACTTCGGCACCTGTGTCGATGAGGTAGCAGACTTTAGTGACGCGATTCCTGACATAGGCGGCGATATGTCGGGCCTGAAACACTGGCCAATGTCAGTGCGTGCACTGTGCGTTTCCCGCTAACTGGCACGGCTGTTTCCACTGACGAGCTCAAGCTCCGAATCGGTAGTGGTACCAGATGACACTTGGAGGCAAAATTGGCGATCTTTCGCGGCTTTGGCGCCGTTGTCGTTACGCGTTGTGGTGGTTGTCTACCTTGAGAGCGCTCAGTTAAGTGGCCTACTGATCCCCCTTGCGGTTGACCTCTTCGTTAGATTGAAGAAGGCGCGGCAAGCAGTCGTCGCGGACCGGGACAGAGAAGGTAAAATCACGTGTTCTCTCCATCGCAGGTATGTACGGGGCACCGATATTCAATTTTTTGTCGGCCATCTACACTAGTGAGTCGAAGGTTTCTGTAGATGATACACTAAAGATCATCCGCACTTGCTGTGGTATTCACTGTAAGAAGAGTTCGGGTAAGACGGAGGCTTCTAATGCAGCACAGAGGGCCCCTATCAGCTGTCGCATGCGGCACAAAAGCTCCGTAGGCAATCGGTCACCGAGTTCTTCCGAAATGAGTAGCTGCTGGAGCCTACGCTGTTCCGAATCAGTTGTACGGCGTATGAGCTCGTCTTTAAAGGTGTCGTAGGGGTTTTAAGGGGGTGGAGAACGCAGACTGTTTCTTTTGATGGCGATGACAGCAGGTGGTAACGTGCCAATGACATAGTCGTACCCAGCTGTTTGCGACGTTACCCAGTGTCGTCGGAAAAGTGGTTCGACGCTGAGAAACCAGAGTTCAGAGTCCGCCTGCCGAAACTCCGGAAGCCTCAGAGTAGCGACGACAGGGTCAGGTAACGTGGAATTCTGCGTGGCGTTCCTGTTTGGTGTAGTGTCCATGGTCAGCTGAAATGAACGGCACTGAAGAAGCAGAGTTGGCCATGACACTCAGTGCGTTGATGAAAGGACGAGTAGGTGAGGGGTGCTTACCAGCGCAAACGACAGGGCAGGAGAGGACAGGAGAAGAGACGAGACAGAGTGGCTGTCCCCTCCTGCCCCTCCTGCCCTGTCGTTTGCGCTGGTAAGCGCCCTTCATGATGTTATACCAACACGCCCAATCCCACTGTCTCTTGAGTAGGTGAGCGTTGCCACTCGAAGTTCGGGTCACTGCTTGTAGAAAGACGTGCGGCGTTTGGTTTGCTACATTTTAGGGGCGAAGCTCCTTATAACCGCACCCGTTCGTCTCTCGTAGTTGTAGTAAAAGTGTGTAACCAGTCTTACAACTCCACCTCCAAGGTGGTGCCAGTGAGAGATTTCTTCTGTGCGTTGTTGAACAATAAGAAATTCGCAGCGTGCACCTTCACTAAAAGTCGAATTTTCCTGTCTCTCGTTCCCCCTTAGCAGCCATTGGCATGTACATTGAGCAATATCTGACAAGAAAGGGTTGCTACAGTATACTCGCTGGGCGTCGCCTCCTTGGTTTTAAAAAGGTTTAGCGAGCGTTGGGCCGCAGCGCAAAAAATACATTGAACTATTATATACTATGAAGCCGAGGTGGTTAATGGTGCGAAGTAGACACGAAGCGCAAGCCGTAAGAAAGTGTGCGTGTGCCTCCTCTTGTTCAGTCCTTGGAATGTCCGCTGGATGGCGGTGTTTCTATATGAGGAATATGAGGGTTCGGTTCAGACTGTCACGGTGGATGGACGTGTTTTTTGAGCGCTCCCGATTGACTGCGCAGATAAGTGGTTTTGCATGTTTTGAGCTTCTCTTTACAAATAATAAGGCAGCAGTTAAAATCGGTGTAGCACTCATTTTATTATAGAGATTTTTCAGGGGTCAGCCACCAGGTATTTATTAGTTTGTGCGTTTGTGGGTTCCTTCTTTTGTTTTTTTGTTGTTTTTTGCCACCCCGTTGGGGAGGCGCACGTACATTGAACACGCAAATTTTTGTAGTAGAGCTTAGACTTTCTCTTTTTCGTAAGACAGGGCTCAAGTTTTGTAATTATTGAATGAGACAAGTCATAGGGACAATTGGTGTCAGAAAAACTTGGTTAAAAAGACTGTAAAATGTTCAAGATGCGGGGTGGTTTTCTAAGTGAACCCAAGTGTAAAAGCGTAAGGAGAAGAGGCTGACGCAAAGTGTAAGCAATGTGAGGTCGAGGAAAAAATGAGCAAATGCTGATTGCCCAGAGTGAACTGTTGATGAGAATCACTGAGCTGGAGACTGAGCTGGCGACAGAGCAAGAGAAAAGGAGGACAATGGGAGATAGGCTGAAGTCCGCCGAGGAAGCACTAGCCAAGGTGAGCAGAGGAGCGGCCTACAGAGAGAACAGTAGGGAACTGGCAACCAGAACGGCGGAGAAGAAAGAGCAAGCACGTTTGGAAAAAACAGGTTGAGCTGGTTCAATTGTCGCAAGGCCCAGGTTCAGCGAAGTAGTGGTGAGGCTGGGAGGTAACAAAGCAGCCGGCGTCACAGGTGCAAGTAACCCCCAGGTGCAGAACGCTCCAGGCGAAAAGTCACAGCATGTGATAATCGCCGGAGACTCGAATTTAAATCGATGCACAGAAGCAACCAAAGAGAGGGTAAAAGGTGACAAGAGGGTTGCATTAGGGGCGTTCCCAGGAAGCAATCTGGAAGCAGTCATGAGGCAAGCGAGCACAACACTCGAAACTACAGCTGATAGACCAAACCTCGTGGTAATTTCAGGCAGTTTAAACGATGTGTTAAATGAAGATACAGCAAGACTAGCAACCACACTGGCGAAAGCGGTTGATGACTTGCACGCCACTTCTCCTCAAGTTCAGGTAGTGATTTTCGCGATACCGGAGGTAACGGTTCGTGACGGAAACCTGCAAAGAGCAGTTGTCAACGCAAAACCAAGAGATATGGTGAATTAGTCGAGAAAAAGGCTTTGAGGTGGTGGAAATAAACAGAGAGGTGCATGAGTGGGGTGTTTTTTAATGAGACAGAATTCACCTCGATGTGCGGCTAGGTCATGAGGTGGGTTGGTGACTTGCAGGACGCGCAGTGGCCTTCTTGGGGGCACGCGGGTCCTTCAGAGTGCAGGATAGCTAGTAACAAGAAAAATAACCAGGGAGACTTTTTGACAGGTGGTATGGAGAGAAAATTTTAAAGTGGCACCAGTATCTAAGGTAGGTAGAGTACGGGGCAGAAATAGACGTAGCCACGAGTGCCGAGACAATTAAGACATAGAGTATATTAACATGCAGGGTGGCAGGAACAGGCTGAAGTGGGAAGAGATAGAAGAACAGCCAAAGAAGGAGAAGGCGGTGGTATACGGTTTTGTAGAAACACATCTTAAGGATATGGAACAACCTCCTAACAATCCGGACTACAAGTGGAAATATTGTAATAGAACAGAAGGCAGCAAAAAGGGGGGGAGTAGAATTGGAGCATTCATTAATAAAAGTACAGACTGGCAAAGGGTCAAGCAGGAGTGCAAGGAGCATTTATGGCTAAAAGGGCAAGTGGCAGGGCGAATGGCACTTCTTGGCTTCGTGTATTTGTGGATGGGAGCAAAGGCCAGAGAGGAAAACCAGGCAATTGTAAAGTGTATATGGAAGGACATTGAGGAGTTAGGAGGAGCGTGCGAGATAATTATACTATGAGATATGAATTTGCACATAGAAGATATAAGTGGGTATACCAGCCCGAGGGCCAAATGATCATGGATATGTGTGAAAAGCATGATTTGATCATTCGCAACAGTACCAAGAAGTGTCAAGGGCGAATAACATAGTAGGTAGGAAGGCTGCAGTCGACGATAGACTACGCACTGATGTCACATAGGATGTATGATAAGCTCAGGGGAATGCACATAGATGAAGGTGGCTCCAGAAATCTGAATAGTGATCACAAACGTGTCAAGCTAAGTTTTGGAAAAGCAGTGAAATTGGGAAGGAGAGAAGATGAGCAACTACAAGAAAATATTTATTCAGAAAGGCAAGTTGAATTATCCACTAAACAAATCGAGAAAGTAATCACTGAGGACTATAAAACAGTGTGGACATACACGAATTTAATTAGACTGTTTGAGCTAGAGCTTGCTAAGGCACGTGACAAGTCACCCCTGAAAAGAAGACATGAACCCATAAGTTGGTGGGTTGAGGAAGTTAAGAGAGCCATAGCAGAACGTCAGGAAGCCCCTAGGGAACACAGACATGATAAGCAGCGGGGTGAACCGACAGATGATGTTGAAAGAAAATGTAAAATCTTTCGAAGCTGTAGAAGGGATGCATCCCTTCTGTTCAATGAAAATATTAGAAGAGAGGGAGCTCAGTGGCTCGTAGAAGTACATAAAAAGATAGAAAGAGAGCTGCGAAATTCCGGAACCATCTAAACTCCTTAAAAATGAGACGAGCCTACAGCAGAGGTTTATAACTACATCTCATGGTGCTAGGCTAGAAGGGGACGAAGCTATTGATTATATAAGAACAAGATGACAGAAAAATTTCAACAAAGTGGTTTATGCACCACAATAGACAAGCATGAATCAAAGGGCGCAATGGATTCATTTTCATAATAAAAGTGGGAAAGGGCTGAGAACAGGGTTCCTAGTAGTACATCAACAGACCCAGATGGCATTCCAATTATGCTGATAAAGTCATTATGTACGAAGTCTAAGCAGGCTTTGAGAGAGGCAGTGAGCAAAATAATAATCGATGGTGAAGTACCTGATACATGGAAACTTAGCAGGGTGAGCATGATCTATAAAAGAAAGGGGGACAAAGCTGACATAAACAACTACCGTCCTATAACAGTGACGTCAGTGGTCCACAGGCTGGCGATGCAGATTATAAAGGAAACACTGTAGGCATGGATAGAGCATGAGAGGGGGGGGGGGGCTGGGGGAACTGCATAATGGGTTTCGGAAACACAGGAGGTTGGAAGAGAATCTGTTCTTACTGACGGAGTGCATCGAAATAGCAGAAAAGGAACACAGGTCCCTGTGGCTTGCAATTTTGCATATCAAGGAAGCGTACGATAGCGTGGTTCAAGAGAAATTGTGAGGAATATTGGACACACTAGGCGTGAAAGATTGAGTCACTAATCTTTTAAAAGTTATCTATTAAGAAAACAAGGTGGTTATAAAGTGAAAAACAGGTATCCAAGCCTGCAGAGGTAAAATAGGGGCTTAGGCAGGGGTGTCTTCTGTCACCCTTATTATTCATGATGTACCTACAAGGATTAGAGCCCAAATAAGAGAGAAGTGGACTGGGCTTCAACCCCTCTTTCGTCAAACAAGGCACTAACGGTATTGATGTACGCAGATGATATAGTGCTAATGGCCAACAACAAGGAAGATTTGCAAAGATCGATGGAAATTTGCGGTAATGAGGGATGTAAATTAGATTTCAGAATCAGTAAGAAAAAATCAGCAGTCATGATTTTTAATGACAATGAAGGTAGTGAGCTTAGAATACAGGAGGTCACGCTAGACATAACAGATAAATGCAAATATCCAGGCATTTGGATAAGCAATGGGGCCGAGTATTTCAGGGAACACGAAATATACGCGACGACTAAAGGTAACAGGAATGCAGCGGCGACGAAAAACAGAGCACTTTGGAATTACATTAGGTATGATGTTG